>NC_049906.1:18465547-18635151 GCF_001411555.2 Juglans regia | reverse complement strand
ATATGGGATGACGAAGCGTTTGGGAGGTTGAATGTCTCACGAAATCTTGAACTTGGGCATTTGGTGTTTATGTTCGCATGACCCGAGTCGTTAGTAGAATTTACAAACTTGACGGCCTTGCCTCGCAGATTTTTAAAAATGTACTAGCCCTTCATGGACTTGTAAACTTCATGGAGGTCAAGTAGTGTGTCCAACTGTACCCTCCTCGTTGACCCTCTCGGTGTGAGGGGAGTCGGCCAGTACATCAAATTGGACCCACTCTTTATGCTTGTAATCTATGCACATACTCTTGGAAAAATCATTGTTTCATTTATCATTTGTACGTCATCAAAATAAATGCAGCTTACAGTTTTTAACCAAAGAACTTCTACATATTTGTCCTCTGTACTTGAAGAATTATAGAGACCAAGTGATTGATGGGACAAGGCGCGCACATTTATGAGGCTTGCCCTAGGTCCAATCCTATAGTCATTTCCCTAATAAGAGTCTCCCATGTGGCACCAGACCATACTTTTGAGAGCAAATGATATGGTCTGCAAGTCTGTAATCTTTTCCTTCTATAGACTCAACTTTGAACGTGATGTCTCAAGTGGTGTATGGGCCTCTGTATATGACACCTATTGCTTGTTGGACATCTCCTTATTATCCTGAATAGTCCTCTCATCCATATCGGTCTTGTCCTTGACCATTGCTCGCCCCTGTAGTGCGAGTTGTCGTTTTCCAGAACTACCAACTTGTCCAACTTTTCGTTCCCACCTTCGTGTGGTTAGCATAGTGCTTGCTCACCTATATCAGGGTGAAAAAGTCCTTCATCTCTTGGTGCTTAGATGTGTCAGTCAAGCTTTCTACAACGTGATGCTCGCCTTTCTCATTATTTGACCACATGTTGCCAATTGCCTCTTCTCTGCCTATTGTTGGACGAACTTCCTTGGTTGTCTGGCTTTGAACCGTCTTTGGCATGTTTCTACATAGTGTGGCTCCCCTATCCTTTTGACTAGCTGCACTTAGCCTGGCCGTTGCCTCATGTTTTACAGCACCTTGCCCTTAGGAAAGGTTCCTTCTCTTGCTTCAACACAGTCCTCACATTGGTTTGCTGGAGGGAAGGACAGGCGAAGGACTGAGCCACACTTCAACAAGAAATTCAGGCCACAATCATTCAAGGTTGGAGATCTTCTACTAGGAGAAGTGGGAGGTCAACCAATAGGCAAGAAGAGGGAAAGCTGATCCCAGATGGGAGGGATCGTACGTGATAGTAGCAAATAATAGACTAAGCTAGTACCAACTAGAGAACATGAACGGGAAGAGACTACCCCAGTCATGGAGTCCAGAAGACTAGAAGAAATACTTTTTTTAGATGATTTCATGTAATTCAAACATGCAATACAATAACATTCTATAAGTTCACCACATTTTGTGCAAACACTTATTGTATGTGGGGTTAGCCTTCCCCCAAACACTAGTCAAGAAAATCTTTCACTCACTTTCCAAGCCGAGTGTTAGCAACGTGCATGTGATTAGGGTTAACACTCACCTGGCGATTAGAGGCTAACAACATGCATGCAATCAGGGTTAGCCTTCACCCAAGCATTGGTAGAGAAAATCTCTCATCTACTCACCAATCCAAGTGTTAGCAAGTAGCAATGTGCATATGATCTGGGCCAACACTCGCACTTGCCGTTCAAAGACTTACAACATGCATGCGATTGAGGTTAGGCTTTTCCCAAATAGTGGTCGAGAGAATCTCCCGCTCACTTTCCAAGCTAAGTGTTAGCCAAGTGCATGCGATCATACCTAACACTCGCACATGGCGATCATAGGCTAATAACGTGTATGCAATCGGGGTTAGCCTTCACCCAAGTAGTGGTCAAGAAAATCTATTGCGCACTCACCAAGCCAAGTGTTAATGCACTTTTGATTAAGGCTAACATTTGCACTTGGTGATCAAAGGCTAACAAAGCACATGCGATCGAGTCACCCAAGCAACAGTTGGGAAAATTTGCCCCCCACTCATCAAGTTGAGTGTCAGCAATGAGCATGTGATCGGGGCTAAGAGTCGTACCTAGCGATCAAAGGGTAACAACACACATGTGGTCGGGGTTAGCCTTTGCCCAAGCAACGATTAAGAAAATCTCCCACTCACTTGCCGAGCCAACTGTTAGCAGCGTGAATGAGATCAAGGCTAAAACTCGAACTTGGCAATCAAACACTAACAACATGCATGCGATCGAGGTTAGCCTTTGTCTGAGCAACGGTCAAAACAAACTCTTCCACTCACTTCCCAAGTTGAGTGTTAGCAACACGCATGCAATAGGGACTAACACTCGCACCCATCTATGGCGGTCAAACGCTAACCACACACATGCGATCAGAGTTAGCCTTAGCCCAAGCAACACCCACATTGGCTAGCAGGGCAAAAACAATGAGGAACAAAAGGAAAAAAACAAAGCTGGCAATGAAAGGAACAAGATGATCCTCTACAAATAATCAAATACCGAAAGAATATGCATGGAACGTGGTAAGCCTCTGACAAAGCAAACCGAAAAGAGAATATTATAAGTTACAGATCAACAATGCAAAGCAAGGCAACAAGCGGTCAAGTTCAAAGGAATATGTACATAACATGGCAAGTGACTTACAAGATACAAATTTATCAAAATCAAACACAAAGTATTATAGCTTTGTTCCCTATTAGAGTTTCCAAGTTAGGGAATAGATTCTTCAACTCCAAAGTTCTAAAGTCTACCTCAGGGTGGTTAACAAAAATCTCTTTAGTGTCCTCAACCCAAGGTTGTATATGACCTCCATTCCTGGTCATGAACTTGAGTGGTGGTAGAGAGTTGGGAGGAAAGGAGAACAACTTCATCCCTAGAAGATCCGAGCTCAGCATGTAGCTCATTAATAAGCCAATGAGACTTTGCAAGTTTCTCTTGGAAAGTTTCAATTAAGCATTGGAGCTTAAGTAGTGCTCGTCAGCCTTGCCAAGTTCCTCTCTAACAAAGTGGTACTTGGTCTCAGCAAGGGCCAACTCCCATCCAGCGACATCCAGGTCCAAACGAAGTTGTTGGCTTGATTCTTCAGTTTGTCAAAGTCTCTCTATGTAGTCAGACCCACACTCTCTCGTGTCCAACACATACCTCAATGCCTTCTCTCACTCGGCCTCCATCCTGCCACTACAACAATGCTCTACCTCCAACACATCTTCAAAACGTGTTGAGGCATAGTTGGCTTCCCATTCACGCTCCAAGGCTCAATCTTAGTCATTATGCATCCTTTGCAAGGAGGATATCTCCAAAGCCATGGCCCATTGGAGTCCAGATACCATGGCCTTCAAGATGGCAATCTATGCCTCCTGGATGTGGCAGTGAGAGTCCAATTGAGAGTATGCATCCTCTCATTATTCACTCTCCTCCATTTCCTCACCCTCGAGAGAGGAAGCCCCCAAAACTTCCTCACCGAGAGCAGTGATGGTCACCTCTCCAATAATCCTGGAGTCTTCCCATAGGAAATAGTAGCTTGTTCTGATAAGGGCAAGCTGGAAACTTCAACATTCCCCACCACAATATTGGGGGTGTTGGGAACAGGTTCATCCTCACCAACTTCCAACACATAAATGGAGTCACTCGATGTGGCACCCTAAGATTCTATTTGGGATCGGAAGACATCTGAAGTGTCGGGACATGCAATACAAGGTTACCTGCCCCCACAAATAAAGATACAATGCACCTGGCATGATTCTAGCAGTATGCAATATTCACAGCGAATAATTTTTGTTGAGCAATACTATGCACCAAACTAATGACATCCCAAATAATTCTAAAACATATTACATATAACGTGAGAGTGAAACATATCCATGATTATAGCACAAGTCCAAAACATCTGTAACCTTAAAGGTACAAGAGACAGAGCTCAATAAGTACATTTACGAATTAAAACTACTGGGCTAGTTCATCAAGTAACTTGCATAACTCGATAAGGGACGCCATAATGCTATCTATAAATCTAATAATGGAGGGCACAAGCTTCGCGTCGTGTCGGCGCTACCTAATCAACCTCCTCCAATCGGCCAGGCTCAGCTCCATCTCTTGATCTAGGCACATTGCCCACCATTAGGGGGGAATGGTAGTTGGGACTACCACGGTGAAATTTGAGTACAAATCTCGGCAACTTAATAGGAAACTTAATATACAGTTTTTGGATGCATGCACAGTAGAAAGACATGAATGCGTAATCATAATCCTAAATAAGCATGACGTAACTTGACTTTTAACATGGCATGAACTGACATGACTTAAACCCTAGCATAGGTTGAACTTGAAGCTTGACATGAAATGAACTTGAATGTGAACTAAAATTGAACTTGACATAACATGAATCTGAACGTGAATTGGCTGAAACTAAACATGAACTGATCTGAACATTAAATAACATAAGCATGAATGTGAAATACATGAACGTGAAATATATGAATGTGAACTTGAGTAACATGAGCTTGAACGTCTAATACACGAATTTGGAATCTTGTTCAATAATTAAGAATGACTAATAAACGTGAGCATATGGGTACTACACGGTTCCCCTTGATTTGTGTGTCCCTACCGATTACTGCATCACAACACAAGTTTCTACACCAGGTGTGAGTATGTTAACATGCATGCCAGTTCACAGGTATCTGCACCTACTATGAAACATGTAATGTATGTATCCTGTGTTAGGTATCTGCACCTGCATGAGAACGTATAATATGAAATTAAAATGTGGGTGGCACCATCGGTGTTAATGCCTGATTCACTCTGGTGACCAATTAATTAGGCCTCATCTGGATCATGTTGATCTTTACTTTGTCAACCCAGGAAATTTCATACTAGTTTAGACACTCTAGTATGAATAAAGGAGTTCTACTAGGATATTACCTCATCCTAGCACTTAGGGTCGTCATAAATAGAAACAGGCTTGACCTGACTTGAAAACATATTCTCGAGATACACAAACTGTACTCAACGTGACATGAAACAGAAGGATAGATGACCTGACGTAACGTAACATGACATGTATGTGAGATGCATGACTTGACGTAACATGCAATAGACAAACAATATGTAACATAGAAAAACATGTAACAAACAAACATTACGTGACTTGGCATAACATGTAATAGATAACATTACGTGACATGGCATAACATGTAACGGATAACATTACATGACAGAATATATAGTGTAACAGATAAATATTACATGACAGAATATATTATGTAACAAATAAATATATCGTGATAGAATATAATTTGTAACATATATGCATGTAGTGACCTGGCATAGCATGTCATAAAGGATAGCAGAAGTACATAAACAATAGTTCCCTTACCCATAACACATACATAATAATCTTACAGTAAGTTAGAAGCTAACTTACAGTAACTGTCGCGTTACAAATAAATGCGCGAAACACGAGAAAATGTAAGTAGGGATTTCTAACGTTGGAAACTTCATCGCTAATAACTTAGAAATATGAAAGTACTATCTTAGACTAAAATTTCCATTTCACCCCTTACTTAAGGATTTTACATCCTAACTCCAAAGCTCACCAAAATTTCTATTCCTCATGTAAATTTTGTCCTAAATAAAAAAAATCTAATTTAAAAAATTTAAAACATAACAAAACTATAACAACTACAATAAGGCCGAAATCTTCAAAGACAAAAGCACTTGATTTTTGCTGCAATTGTATAATCTCATTTCACATGGTTAAAAATCAAAATATTGCAACATAGATTACCACATCCTATGTTTAAAAATTATACAAGAACAACCAACAAAAACTCATGCTATAAAAATCACAAGTTTAAAAAAAAAAAAAAAAAAAAAAGCTACTCTAAGCTTTAACTAAAAACATAACCTTTGATTCTCAAAGTTTTGTCCCTATTGAGAACAACTTCAAGAACTCCAAAAGTTCAAAAATACACTTCTAATATAAATATAATAGACTTCTAAGAATTATCATGCTTTAATCATCAAGAAAAAACCACAAGATCTAACACCAAACTTTCGGCTTCAACACTTATACTCAAATCCTTTGATCCAAAGCATACCATGACAAAAATCACAAACCAACAATATGACATGGTTAAAAATCAAGTCCTAGAGTTGATCCAAGCATTAAACTCAAGATCACGTGACCAAATTTGCAACAAAATAACCATATACCCGAAAACCTCAAATCTATGACCTAATCGAGTCTTTTCTTGCATAAAAAAGTTATATATTTAAAACCAACACCAAAAGTCTTCAAACTAACATTCTAGCATGTAGATAAAAGCCTTAGGGTCATCATATAAAAATATCAAAACCATTGGGGCATGATTTTATCACAAGAGATCTAAGCTTTCACAAGACATAAACTATTTTACTTCTTCTAGTTTCCAATGTTTAAACTTTCATCAAAAGCTTATAACATGTACGAATCCTCATCAAACTTTCATATACATAGGTTAACTACACTCCATAATACAATCAGGCCATGATCTTTCCAATAGCTTGGTCAAAAACACCAAAATAGCATGCACTATATAGTTTATCGCTCAGAGTGACCTTTCAAAGCTTAAAAATACTTTTTACTGATCAAAGTATCCTGAAACTATACTCAAAGAGGAAAAACTCTTGTGAAAGGAAATTTGTGAGAAAATACTTACCGAAGCATTAAAATGGGTGAGTAAAGTGATGCAGGAAAACTGTCTGAGAGAACCTTTAGGTTTCTCTCGAATAAAAGTGTTGGAAATGGATGAAATAAAAGGGAATGGACTTGGAAACCTTCTTACACAACTGAAGGGTGATGAGATGGCTATGAATGACACTTGAGTGATGGTTGTGTCAGCCAAAACAAGGGGCAAAACAAGCCCATGGTTTTTTGCTCTTAGACTGCTGAGTGAGGGGGTGGGGACGAGGTGGCCACGACCTTCGCATCAAGTACAACTTGGGGCTGCTTTGGGCAGTGTTTGATCAGCCATGGTAAGGGGGAAACTTCCACCATAAGCCTTGCAAAGGTGGCTCAATTTCTTGGGCTATATGGGCCTTAACCGAATGGGCATCAATTTGAGGTTTAAAGAGGGTTTGGCTAAGGTTTGGGTTGCTATCAAGACCAAATCCAGTTTTTCTTGACCAAATAAAATTTTCAAGGTTTAAAGGATTGAATAATGATTTAATAACATGCGTTTGAGTAGTTAATAGCATGTGGAAGTGATTTAATCATGTGATTAAACACTAAGCTAGAAACCGAATCCATTTAGGGTTTGGAAGCAAATTTGGAGTTTGGGGAAACCATTTCGGGTTTCAGTTTCGACTAAATTTTTGGATTCCAAATGTTTAAGGTTTCACTAGGGCTGAATTCCTATTTGGTTTGGCACAAATCGGATGGTTGGATGGAATAGTGTTTTGCTTATGTGGCATAATCTCAATTCTTGATTTCTTTCACATTTCCATCTCATAGTTCTTCTTGGTGCTAAGTGTCCAATACTATTACCAAATGTGGCTAAGATCTTGTCATGTGTTCGAATAAAACTTCCCTAATCTAATTTAGACATTCTACACTGTGATTTTGAAAACACTGATCTAGGTGCTCCTATCGAGATTACTATTCACTCCAAAAAAAACTTAGTACTGTAAAATCCTAAATAATCATACTAACCTTAGAGTGCAAATTGTTAATCAAATCTTGACTCTGAAGTGCCTCAAAATAATCACACATTTTCGAACAAGCGTTTCATCTAAAAATTGAAATGGGTTTATTGCAGCATAAAATCTTAAATATTCAAGTAAAACTAATGGCATAGAACCTATTACATTCTGAAACTTCTAAGTACCTCAAATAAATAAAAATCATATTTCTGACACCATAATAAATAGTAACATTGACTATGACAGGCTAAAATCTATGATTGAGTTGATTCGTGAAAACTTTCAAATTTTTACGAGATTCTTAAATTGTAAAACATTTTATATCTTGAATTTTTGGCAGGCTTTTACACTCGTTGAAGAAAAAGACAACTCGAGCCGTTCATATAAGACCTCCGAAAAAAGAGTATGGGAAGCCCTCGAAAATCGAGTTAAAGAATGAGGAGTCCAATACTGAGTCGATGTCCTAAGATCCTTGGTCAATTACGTATACAAGGTGATCAAGATTTGTCGGTAGAGGTGACTTTTGAGTCTCGTGGCAACCACTGGACCAAGGGATGATTGGTGGTCGAGGGCACCCCGTACCTCTCTTTGGGCTAGAGGGGCGACGGGCACGTTAGTTGAGGATCATAGCGGAATCAATAAAATTTGGGTTTTCCCCAACCCGTGAATAAACAATATCCAAACGTTCCATCTCTCCCCTTGTGAGAGCAACTTTAAAATTACGGGAACATGGCGCCACGAGGTCCTCACTGGAAACTCATGACGTCTCAGCTTCACCAATAAGAAACTTTCACCCATATCTAGAGATAAAAAATAATAATAATAATAAAAAAAAAAAAATCTCCGAAAAATTCCACTGATATTCAAAATCCATGACCCCCTCAGGATTAACAATGTTGCAGCGGGGACTTGGGAAGGATCATATCCACCGAGTTAGGGTTACCATACCAATCCCTCATTGAATCCAATTCCACCCGACCAATAGTGGCAGACCAACGGCTCCCTTCAAAGGTAACGGAATGTGAGGACTCATCATCACAAGACTTGTCTGTGTGGAACTATAAGGTCAAAAGGATCGAGAAGCGAAGCAGGAAAAATTTCTTGGAGCCATTTGAGCGAAGTACTGGAAATATTCGAAGGTAGGAGGGAGTGATTTTGGTGGACACAAAGAACTTGATGAAGGGGCAGACGGGTTAAGGAGAAGCAAAAAACACTTGGTGCAAGAAAGGAGAAGGAAGAGATTAAAGGGCGAAGATGATGACGGTTCTGGGAAGGTGGAACGGCAGGGGCGTAGTGATTGAAGCCAAAGAAAAAGTGCCACATGTCGAAAGCAAATAGAGCACACTGAACAAATATCGTATTCAATGCTTTATGAGGTGGCATGTGTCAGACGACCTGATAGATTTCACACGGCATGATGAAGTGAACTTTGGAGCGGTAGGTTAACTGTCAGATAGAAAGAATGCACAAAAGCCATGATCATGCGGGGAAGAAGCCACAAGCGACTAAAAGCCATGATCATGCGAGGTTCACGTGAAAAAAGGTGGTCAAAAGATCAATTTACAGTGAACACACTATATGAGTCTATGGATGAAAGTCAATCACTTATATCCCTATAATAACGGGGCTAGTCCACAAAGATATATAAACCCTAAAAAGGCATAACTGATATGAAAACCTAACTATCTATGTGCCAATGAGATACAAATCTTTAAAGATAAGCCCAAGAAAGATATTCGTGCCGAATAGATGCCATTAACAATCAAACCATACTCCAGAAGGTAATAACCCAAACTAAGTGTTCAGAATCGCATCGGTAGAGAAGTCTTGCCATATGTATAAATAATCCACCAAGTACGTATCATTGATTCATAGATTCATTAGCACTTGCAAGAGCACAACTCTTGCCTGTCTTAGAGATCAAAGGCATCCCCCATTGGATTTTCCAAGCTCTCTTTTCGGGTCGCAGGTCATTGGGGGTACTACGCAGGCATACTGAAATTTGCATCAACAATTACCATATTGAGAAAATACCTTTTTAATACTTATGACCATTTACTATGTACTTGATAAAATGAGTACACCCTTGAATAAGGTAAAAAAATATAAATGATCTACCTAGTAAATTTATATCATTATAAGATCTTCATAACTAAAAATAGTGTCATATCTACAAATCGTATGGAATCTACTACATCTAAAATAAATGTTGTTTCATAGATATGACCAAAATAGTTACCATGCTAATAAGTCGAACTATTTTTCCATTTCCAGTGGATGTAATTAACGGTCCCAACATGTCTGGAATTCAACGCTTTTTATGAATCATTAGCAATATGGCAAATGTCATCAACTTTTTTTTTTCATAAGTACTCTTTAAGTATTCATCAATAAAATAAGTCATAACACCATATGCAAGTATATTGTTAGCGGTGGTAATCTTTTGAATGGAAGAAAACTCGAGCCTTTTGAAACCATATCTTATTTGATCAAAATAAGGTTCGTGAATTTCTATAGCAGACTGAATATGAGAGAAAAATAGAACGACTCAACCAAAACCTCATTCAAAAATACTTGTGACGATACACTGGTGGTTTAGCAGAATAGTTGCAAAAATTATTTTGGTGGGGTTTGCAACCGATAATGACTGATGAATGTGTGAGATTGTAGAGAACAACCATATATGTGATGTTGATCCTCCTTTTTCTTCCATGACCAGCCACGTTCGTATCTCCAACTCTTCATAAAAGCCTAAATCGACAATTAAGTGTTTTTGTAATGACAAGAGCGATCTATAAAGTGAAAATAATGCCTGATTTGGACAAGAAACTTGTATGTAAGCTAATGCGAATTAGTGTGGAAATGATCATCGTATTTTTATAATGACAGAAAATGACCATTAAAAGATTATATATGTTGGGAGAATGTGACCATTGAAAAATAAAAATCCATTGGAAGAATATGACAGTTAGAAAAACATGTCTGTTCAAATAAAGAGTGAACTATATTTTGAATATGGAAATAACAAAAAAAAAAAAAAAAGAGGAAAAAAGAATACTTAACAACAATAGAGAAAGATTTAAAGAACTTGATGTGGAGTGTTTTATTAATGGTCTAAGTTGATGTCATGTTGTTGTCCCTGATATTGGTTAGCATGTTGTACGTAATTGGTTGATAATTGTGAAAGTTTTCAGTTTTTTTTTTTTTTTTTTAATGTGTGATGTTATTTTGAATTGTAATGTTATATTATTTTATCAAAACTTTTGCTATTGGAGTGTATGTTAACCTAATAGAGTGCTAAATATAAGAAAATTTCTTCTCATCAGCTACTATATATTCACCACCTCACACCCCATATCTTATGAAAAATACTCTATGAAAAACACTTCAACACACTATGAAAAGGCTATAGGTATGAGGTGTGAGAATGAATAGTAGTTGATGCATAGTAAATCCCTAAAGATAATGTTAACATACATCCATTTATTGTTGAATTGTTATGTTATATTATTTATCAAAACTTTATTGTTGGTTGATAATTGTTATGTTAAATATGATGCAATATTTTTTATAACGTTACTTACAAAATCTATCTTAAATGGATGACAGTTTTTAAAACAGTGATATTCATATAATTATTTTACAACTTACTTTTTAAAAACTGTTCTCCATTTAAAACAAAGCCACAAAAGGGTTGTTTTAAAATTGTGTCTAAGAATTATGGAACTTTATGAATTTCAATTTTGAGACTGTAATACTTTATGATTTGCAGGGTTAATTTGTACACCAACTTGAATATATTTGCATTTTTTATGAAAGGTAGTTTTATTAAAATTAAGGTATAATTTATTTTTATTTTTTATTTCTCAATTTATATTATTAATTAAAAATAGATAAAAAAAATTTATAAAATTCCGCATATGTGCGACAAAAAAAAAAAAAAAGTATAGAAACGCCTCAAAAAACCCACTTGGCAGTTAGAAGGAGTAAGTTGCTCGTTGAAAATCGATAATTTAGAACGTTAGCTCCCAAATATGCATATTAATATCTGTTCTTTTTCATCAAGAACTGGTGTTTCTCAAATCGTAATATCACATCATTCATATTATGATAAGCTAGAGTTAACTATTTATAAGTTAATGTGCAAATACACAACTTACCCTAGAAAGAATCACTTTCGTCACACAAAAAATTTTAAATACAAATATTATTTTTATGCTAACTGATGTAACAAGTTTCTACATATATATGTTTGATATCATGTTAATAAGCAAGTTTGCAAAAATAGGGAAAAAAAAGAGGGAAAATACTGTTTTATTGAGTCTAGATTGGTGTTTTCTTCGAGTACTTGTGTAAATTTTTGCAGGCAGTATCACATCATACATATCTATTTATTATAAGTTAATGTGCAAATACACAACTTACACTAGAATCACTTTAGTCATAAAAAAAAAAGAAAAAAAACAAACAAACAAATACAAATATTTTTTTTTATGCTAACTAATCATGTGATAATTAGTAATTTCTACAGATGTATGATATGTTAATAAGCAAGTTTGCAAAGAGCGTTTTTCTTCAAAAAGTATCTAATAATTTCTAATACATATAGTTAGAAACTTAGAACTCTAATATTCATGCTTTTTTTTTTTTTTTTTTGTGCTGAATCTCTATAATCTTGTTTGCACGTTAAGCAACACATAATTATTACATGTTTACAAAAATTAAATAATATTGGTGGTCTATGATGGCTAAAGTTACGCCATTCGATCATCTGATATTGGGAACAAGGTCATCATGATAAGTTGCAGTATTTTTAGAGATTTAAATGATCTTACGTGTTTTTCCTAAGGCCAACTTTCTAATCCATCAACCCAAACCCTAGCTAACTCCACTTTCGTTCAAGAATATTAATGCTATATACAAGTTAAAGATTATATGCAAATCTGATCATGCGAGCACTTTGATAAAAATTAAAAATCAACATAAGAAATAAGTTTTCTTATATGGGTCTTACTTTTTCCATAACCAATCTATCCATGTGTTAAATAAGCGCATGCATGCAGGCTTTTTAGCAATAACAATAATAATAATAATTAGAATTATAAGTGCAGGCTGTTGACTTTAAGAAATGTAAATTTGTGTCGTAGTGGAGCTATTCGAAGTCAAAGGCAGGAACGAAAATTAGTAGCTCAAAGTCCATTTGGAAAGAAAAATTAAAAAATTGCAAAGTTGTGAGATAATCCTAACTTGTTGACAAAAACTTCTGGACCCGAAAGTTTTCAATAATTTTTTAGTTTTATTTCTAAATTGACTTGCAGCTCCTAGCTGCTGATTGGTCCCTTCTTCTGACTTATAAAAGATTCAGGCCACGTGTGGCATGAAGGTTATAACATATATATGCATTTGGACACTACAAGAAAATAGGCATTTTCTAGTGATTTTAAGATTGCCACGAAAAAAAAATTCTGCAAAAGGTCATTATTTACGGCGATTTCTAAGTCGCTGCTGAATTCCAACGCAAAAGTGAGAAATGCTGTGGGAAATTTACTGTTTAGTTTTTTGCGGCGATTTTTTTCACCACAACAAAATATTGTAACTGTAGAGGCATTTTATTTTTGTCAAATTTTAGAATTGCCACAATAGACGCTTTTTGTAGTGAATATTATCGCCGTAAATGTCTTTTTTGCCAATTAATACTATCAGCAGCGAATCAAAAGCGCCAAAAAATCTAACAAAATTTAAAACCCCCGCTTTTCCCTTTGTTCCTTTAATTCCCTCCAACGTCTCCTCCCCCCATCCCGTCTCTCCCCTATCCCTCTTCTCCCTCGATCCCCACTCTTCATGCCACCATGCAATAGCCATTGCATGCCACCGTCGACCCACCATCACCATCCACCTTCACCATCGCCGGCCAGCCCAGACAAGTCCCTCCCTCGCGGCTTCTCTCTCTCCCGTAGATCTCCCTCTCTCTTCTCCCTTGAATTCCTTTCTCCCTCAGATTCCCAGTGCCGCTGCGTCTGCAGCTGCCGCACCACCTCCAACTACCGGCTAAGCTACCCCCCCAACAGTCCCCAACCCCTCCACCTAAGCTCTCCCTCTCTCTCACTATCGATATGCTCTCCCCCTCACGGATCTCGCTCAAGCTCCTATACCCACCATGCGCCACCTTCCTCCACGGCACAGCACCGTAGAAACCGCAACCCATTGTATTTCAGAATCTAAAGATTTCCAAAATAGAGGCTTGCGGTGCCCAAAGCTTCTATCTTTTTCGCTGTTTGATTATGTCGTAAAAAAAGTATTGTCTTTGTTTGGTTTCTGAGAAAATTAAATTTAAAAAATTAGAACTGTTGCAAGATTTTACTTTTGATTCCTCAAGCGGTGTTTGGTAACGAAAGTAAGATGATGAAAGACTCGGATTTGGTTTGTATTAAGTGTTGCATATAACTAAGTTGGGGTTTAAGTAAGTAAATTTAGTTTTGTTGCTGTTGCTGCGAATTAGAGAATTTTGAAATATGGAAATAGAAGGTTTGGCTCATATATGCCTTTTGTTTCAGAGAAACTAATAGAGAACTAATTGAACATATCAATTTCGATGACAAAGGTTTTTCTGCATCCAAACTATACAATTGCTACTGTAATTTATTACGAATTCTCTTAATTATTGGCTTTTTCTTTTCCCTCCTTGTTTGTGAATACTTAACTGTTGGACTAAGATAATTTTTCCCTTCCCCTTTATGGCCATCTTGATGGCTCCTTGAAATTTTTTTTAGGAATTTTATATTCTATAGGTTGTATTGTGTACATGATAATGTGGGGTCATGTGTTATTTATGCATTTCTGAACTTTATGCATTGTTGGAGGCTGCAGTAGTTGAAAGTTCAATTAAAATCTTATTTCTCTGGTGCTCTAGTTGGGAATAATGATGTAAATGTTTTTTTCCAAAACATGGTGAGATATATTCCTTGAATATCTTGATGGTCAATGATTTAATGGTAAATGAAAAGGCTATTTCCGTTGATTTTTTGGACAGTTGCGACGGACAAAAATTGCTGAAAATAGTACTTTTTTGCGATGATTTTTGTCGATTGCTGAAATTTATCAGAAATGACACTTTAATTTCATCGAACATGCAGTGAATTTGAAATCGCCGAAAATGATCAATTGCAACGATTATTAGGGACGATTTTGAGTGTTGGAAAAGACCTGATTTCTTGTAGTGGGAGAGAGAGACAGAGAACAAATGATAATTATTAATTAAACGTCAAACCTTAACTCTAATTAATATTGATATTTTAAGGAGAATTTCCCAATTATATATACATGGTTTTCTCATATTTTCCAACATTTGTTGTGCTAGATGTCGTTTGATAAACTGATCATAACACCAATAAATCTTAAATAATGAGTTCTTTAGTCCAATGTTTAAAACTTATTCTATGTTGAAACGCTTTCGATTATAAAGAACTCCTTTGACCGAGAATTTTAAATTTTCTGGACAGTAGATGTATACTGTAAGGTCATTAAGATTGTTTATAAAATTCATAATTAAAATAGGCTTGGTATGTGTAAAGGACATATCCCACCACCAGTTGTAACCGTTCACCTGCAAATCATTAACTTGGCGGCACGATATGCCTGAAACACCTCTGATACCTAAGTTAGTAATAAATGGTGGGTGATGGTTTAAGAATACTCAATAATCCGTTTAGAGAATTACATATTGCGTCTATATATAGGCATGGAGAGTATTGGATCAGTACTGTTAATTGACCAACTTCATCTGAGACTTAGCCATAATAAGACTTATCCCTAATATCACGAAAATATTGGATCATCACTCTATTTGTATTAAAAATGTAATGGTCTCTCCGCCCTAATAAACAGGGCGGCTAGACTCCAGGCACAATCCATAACTCTCTTTACGAAAGATGGGCCTTGGGTCCCTAGTACTTGGGCCCCTAGTTCGGGCCAAATCAACATCGTCCCCTCCAGTTACCCCGCTAATTTCTCTCATGTGTACGCGTGGGAAATTTCTTTTTCTTTTCCTTAGATAACCTCATCTTACTCAAAGAAAGGATTCGAGACCCATGGGCTATCTCGTTAGCCCATTAATTACCTCATCTGTCATTTCCACTCTCCAAAGAATGGGATATTTGAAACTAACGTGCATATGTTATTGTGTAACCATCGCCACATTCTTCCCCTATCATGCCATTTAGTTAGGCTATGATGGTGCGCAGTCCTTACTTTTTCTCATTTCTTCGCCTCTTCTCATTCTTTTGTATTCCCTCCAATCTCTCCCTTTCCTATTCACATTCTCAAGTTCCCCAACTTCAACTCCCCCACTTCCTACTTCTTTGCTCGCAGCCCAACAAAATGTATCATTGACCCCAGAGTCTTCTACCGTGAAAGATATTCAACGTTTTGAAGGTATTCCACATGAAAGATATTCCGTGTGGCATTCCATTCTCACCCCCAAGGATTTGGTGAATTTGCGCAACTCCTATGGGATCCCAGACTCGATACTCCTCGAAATTCCTCATCGCGGCTGTGTTGATGAAGAAGAGTTTGCCAAAAAGGTAGCACTACTTGTCTGCACCCTCAAGCATGGTCTACAATTTCCCTTCAGTTGCCCAATATGCAACGTTCTTGATCTTCTGAAGTTGGCCCCTGCACAACTTCACTCTCACACATGGCGAGATCTTTGTTCTTGTATAATGTTCCGTTCAGTCTTGGAGCCCTCTCAAGAAGAATACCCAGACTTAACCACTCGAGAGTTCTTGGCCTTTTATTCTTTAAGGAGCTCTACGAGTAATATTTGCAATTTTCAGATCAATGACCATCGATTGGTTCATTTTGAGAGCTTCCATTCTAATGCCAAACAATGGACAAGGAAGTTTTTCTTCATTTATGGTGTAGGCTGGGAATTTCCTCATTCAGAGGCTGTGCACCGAGAATTCTTTGTTAGGGGCACCTGGAGTAAGGTCCCAGATGACAAAGGTCTGGCGACATCTTTAGGTCCCCTATCCAAACGGGAGCAATCTCGAGTTGACATTGTCACAGCCTGGGCAGCTAAACACAAGGATGAGATTTGGACCGAGGTCCATCTGACACCTACCAATATTGGTTGTTTCTTGGTGATGCTTGATCGTTCAAATGTTAAGGGTTGTCTGTTTCTAACCAAGGTCGTCGCCCCCTCTTCCCCAAAGAAGCCTTCCTCAGAGTCTACTCCAAAGGCCTCGCGGAAGCACCTTTGCCCCACAGCTGTGGTTACGGCCTCTCTCGTCTTGAAAAGAGTGGTTGCGGGCGTAGGTGTTGGCGCTTCTCCTTCAAGTCGTTTGTCGACTCGCGTGCCTTCTCTAGGTCTTGATGACCTTGAGGGCTTGATGGGTCAAGCCCTTTTTGATCTGGTGACCACCTTTGATTTTGACCTCCCTTGTCAACAAATCGACTCTGCGTCCAGTCTAGCATTTGAGTTCCCTAAGTTTGAAGCTTTTTATTTGCCACAGAAAAGCGACAAGGTCAATGTGGATGTGGATGCCGCTTTTCATTGAGCCTTGTCGACTGAGTAGCCCACGGGGGAACTCAGGGAGGTGAAGATGGTGCCCTAGGCAACTGTTGTGTCCAGGGTGGAGACAAGGGTGGCGATGCTCCTTTTATAGAAGAACTTGAAGAAGAGAGTGAGGGCAAAAGTTCAACTCCCCACTCTTTGGCTACTATTGTCTCGGTGGGAGAGACTTCTCCGCTTAACCTGAGGACTGGAGGTGAGCAGGTTTCTATCCCCTCTCCTTTTACCTCCTCCTTTGGGGATGACGTTGAATCCTCTTCTCTGGGTGGCCTCGTGAGTGAGAACGTCAGTCTGGGGGATGTTGAACTCGCTTACACCAATGTTGTTTGCCCAACAAAAGATTTGGGTGAGGCCCCTGGGATTGGGGTTGGCATAACGATGGCTTCTCTTGAGGCTTTTTCCCTTGGTCCCTGCTATGGGCCCGAGGTGAGAGATGATGGGGAGGTGCTTCCACCTCCTTTGGTCTTGTAGGGATGATGTCGTCAGCAACATGGCTAGTCGGCTAAGGAATTTCCTTTCTAGGTACCTTTGATTATTCTTTTCTCTCTCTCTCTCTCCCTCTCTCTTTTTAACTCTCTTTGGCTTTACCTTTGTACTATGTCGATGATTTGGCGGCTTGGATCATGGCAGATTGCGTTGACTTGGAGGATGAATTTCGCACTAGGCATGTCTTTTCTTTCTACGCCAAGACGAATTTGAGAAATGGAAGGTTGAGAGGGCGGAGTTGGAGATCCTACTCAAGCAAGCGGATGACTACGCACACTCTCTGGTAGGTGACTTGGACATTCTTCGCGATGAACTCCGTCGGGCCAAGGAGGTGAAGGTTTGGGACAACTTCTCATTGGGACTATTGGAGTCAGAGCGTGACTCCGCCAGAGCTCAACTTTCCCTTTCTCGGGGTGAGTTAGAGTCAGAGAGGGATCGTGCTTGCTTTAAACTCTCCGCCCTCAAGGATGAGCTAAATTCATCCACCAGGAGTTGTCTTGTTCCTAACGGTGCTACTTCAAACTTGAGGAGGCGCTGGTGGTTTCAGACCAAAGTAAGCAACATCTAACCTTGACCGCTTCGAGGCGCGCAATGCTCTAGAGGAGCTGGCCAAATAGCACAAGGAATACAAGAAAAATTGTGCTGATGCAGATGAACAGCAGATAAAGCGTAGCGAAGCACTTCTTCACATGGATACTCGACTGAAGGAACAGACCCAACAGGTGAAGATGTTGGAGTTTGACTTGGTAGTTGTGAGGGAGGAACTTGTCCGCCTTCACCCTCAGTTGGTGTCGGTGTGACGACAAAGACTTTCTAGGCTTTTGTGTAAATTTTTTTTTCCTCTTTTAAGCCCATGAGAGTTTCAGCCCTTGTAGGAAATTAGGTTTTTTGAAGCCCAATGGAATTAGGGTTCATGCCCAACTTGAGGTTTATGCATGATAGTTGTCATCCAATGAGGTTATTTATAGGACTTGATGAATCTAGACGGGAATAAAGGAAGAGAGGTAAGAAGGAGCTAGGAATTTTGGCTTGCATGCCTACCATAGGAAGATCAATCCCTTTCGTGCCATCTGTCACGCATGCATGAGGATTTTCTTGTAGGAAGAAGTTCTCTAACACATGTCTTATAGGGAAAGGAACCTAGAAGGAAATGATTAAGATTATGGGAAAGTAGAACTAAGGAAGGCCAAGAGGCCATGGACGGCAACAATGGACAAGAGAAAGGTTGCTTTTTGCCATGTGTCATCCATGCATGAAGGTAGGTAAAAAGTTTTTCTTGGGAAAGATCAAGATCAAGAAGATTATTTTGTGTAAGAAAACCCTTGAGGTGGACGGCTAAGGCAAAGTTTTTTGTGCCAAAAATGACCAATCACATATTTGTCCAAATGTATGGTTTAAAGGAAGATCTCCTAGGGAAGTGTAGGGTTCGGCAGCCAATGTATATGCACACTCTTCACATGCCACTTGGCACACATTCACACTTGTAAGAGATGGAGGGAGATTTGAGTTTAGTAAAAGACCTTTTAGCCATAAGGTACATTGGACCAAGACATGAAAAGAAATGGCAAAAGAATAAGTGAGTTTCAGCTTAGAGGAAGAGGACGCCACATGCAAGGAGGTGTTTTAGGGTTTCTAACTCAATCTAATGATGAGCTAGAAGAAAAAGGTGATAGGGCTACACGCCACTTGGCATTCATGCATGAGCTTGGTTCATGCAAGAAGCCTTCGAGTGTCTATAAAAGAAGAAAAACCAAAAACCCTAGAACCTTTGGCCATTTTATGTTTTCTCTTAAGGATTTCGGTCACTACATTTTATCCTCCCAAGTTTCCACCATTTTCTCACCAACCAAACACTCACTTCAATATTCTTTTCTCACACAAACATTCTCTTAAGGATAGTGAGGATACTTTCAAGAAGAGGAACTAAGGAGGTAAGAAGCTAATGTTTCCTTGCTTTACACATACCACACGCACGGCATCATGAAAGAAGGAAGTTTCGGTTTAAGCATAGTTCATCTAGAACTTATGCTCTAACATCCACACACTTGAGCTAGATGGAGTTTGCTTGTGCTTTGAAAGGTTCTTTCACATGAACCACGCCTACACTCACATGTTTTTAAGCTTTAAAACATGATGTTTTGAGGCAAAAGGGTCACGACACTAGTGAGTTGTAGCTAGGGTTTTTTATTGAAGATAAGTTTCGGATTCAAGAGGGAAGGGTCCGAAAACTTGGACTTTATTGGAAAGAAAAGGATGTAAGAAGTACTACACTTGAACACATGGGTTAGGGCTTTTCTTGAGTAATGATCCTAACTAGTAGTATTACATGTGATTTTCAGCTTGCTTGTTATAAACACAAATTTGGATTTTGGTAAGTACACCTCTGACTTGTACTTAGATATTTTATGTATATGGCTTGTGAACTTGTTGGTTGTTTCGGTTTTGTATGGTCTTTTATGATATTATTGTTCTTTTATATGCTACGAATATCTCTTTATATGATTGTTTTAAAGCATGATTGAAATGGGTTATGGAAGATGTGTATAATGTGGAAAGGAAATAGAGTAAGAAGTCATGTAGGGTTTCGGCATGTTCTATGTTGGTTGAACATGAATGTTGTATTTCACCATTTTAGCATGGACTAAGATCATGAAAGGATCACCCATACACACAAGAAAATGCTTCGGCACTAATGAGGTTTCCTTGTTAAAAACTTTGTTCAATGCATTAGAAGATTCTAATTTCATGAAAAATTGATTGGAATGCATGTTTTCCTACACAAAGGTTTTGGCGAACCTTATAAATGAAGTAAGATAATTGGTGCTTTGGGATTATTTATGTGATAAGAAAAATTCTTGATTATATTAGGGTTTGAAGGTTTTGGCCCTTACATGTTTATTATGGAATGCATGCCTTTGATTGATATGAATGCCTTTAATTGTTATAAAGGAACTTGTTTGGATGTTCTAATATTTTCAAGCCGTAATGAGATATGTATTGCATGTATGAGTGTTTTATTTTATGATGAAGCATTTTGGTATTTCATGTGTCTCATGAAAGTTCTAAGGTTCATTGGCATGTCACATGCATTGAAATTATGAAAATCGTTTAGGAAAAGAAAAGAGTCTTTTTAAAAGTAAAGTTTTTATCACGACCCCAAATACTGGAACGGGAGAATGTCCTAGTGGAACTCCTTTGTCCTCTCAAGAGTGATTAAAATGGAGGGATACCCCTGGGATGACAAAGTACTGTCAGTGGATCTTGAATGGTACCTAAAAGAAAAGGATACCAGAGCTGGATCACACCTAAAGTTAGTGGGTGCACTTACGGTGAAGGCGAAATGTGAGCTGCCATATATGAAAGTCAAGACGTAGTCACCTTGGTCAAAATGACCAATGGTTGATGCGGTAACTAGTGGGGAACACATGGTGCATAGGGGAGTCGTGAGGTGTCCTATGTTATATTATAAGTCAAGAAATGCCACGAGTTCATAAGTATGTTAATAAACAAGTATGAAGTGATGAAAGCTTGTTTATAAAAGCAAAAGTTATGAAATGTCATGTTTTTATACTAAGTGTTTGAAAGGTCAAGTGCATATGTATAAGTTCATGTTCATGCATTCATTGTTAAGTTTGTTGCATTTGCTTATGATATATGTTGCATGTTATTTGTTTACTTACTGAGATTTCTCGAAATTTCACTGTTGTATTTACCCACTATCATTCTTCACTTGGAATGATAGAAGTTGTACCAGGTACTCGAGACCGGATGGAATCAGTGAAATAATAGAGGACGAGTTCATTGTGGAGGCTTGCCGTCAATCTACCCTAGAGGTGTTTAAGGTGTCAGCTCAGCGACTCAAAAAGATTGTAGCTATTATCAATGAGTCTGATGCCAGTTTTTCATCACTGGACCCTCAGAAGATGTTGAGGCTTAAGCAAGATATGAGTTTTGTGTCAAGACATCTAGAACAAGCTAAGAACTCTGTCGTAGAGGCTAAGGAGATAGCCATGGAGTTGGGTTTGGACATAGACGTTCACTCGTCTAGGTGAATATTCTTATGTCTCCTTGAGGATGGGACACTAGTTCCGACCCATTCTACTTTTGGGAAATGATCTTTTGTTTAGCTTTTAAATGTTTGGTCCTGTGTTTTTAGGAGTTCTTTAGAAACTCGTATCAACTATGATGACTCTTTTGAATTATGCAATAGTATTGGGATCTTATGTTTCGATACCATGACCAATGTTTCCTTTAAATTGACTTAAGTTGACTTAGCTCTGTAATAGATTGCATACTGTTAGTTATCACTTGGTACATTGCATCTTATCTATCATGAACGAGTGGCAGGTAACCCTGGTGTTGCATGTCCCGACGTTTCAATTTCCTTCAAATCCCAAGCGGGGGCAGGGGGTGCTACAATTGGTGCACAACATCAAGGATCGTGCTTTTGGTTATGGATATGGGGTTGTGTGTTATGGCTCAGATCGCACTTGTTGGCCAATCCCCGTACCGACTTGAGGCGCTTAGACTTGGCGAAGTTTAAGCCTAATGTAGCCTCGCGTCAGTTTGTTGACACCTTTGGTTAGGACACCACGACGGATGCCTTTGATCGTTTATGCCCACCTCCACCTTCCGATAGTCCTAGCACTTAGCCTTTTGTAATAGTTTTCCTCCACTTCTGCACTTTTAATAGCTCTTTGTAATAGCCTTTATATTAGCTTTGTAAACAATATGAACACTTTTGTACTTGTGAATGTTGGGAACACTTACCCGGTTTTGGCTTTTTACCACGTTACACTTTGCTTTGATTTCACAATGCTTTTCTTTTTACTATGCAAGTGGCTTGTTTTTGTACTTGCCATTATTGTTCTCTATGCCCCTTTCCTTTGAATTGCTAAGTCTTTGTACTTGACGTTGGTGTTTATGGGTCGCGTGGTATGTTGACCACGGCGCCCTTTTGCCTCGAATCTCAAGTCTTTGTACTCAACGTTGGTGTTTAAAGGTCGCATTACGTCAACTTGAAGCTAAGACCTTGAGTGTGAGTGTGATATTGTCAATTTAACTCCAAACCACCTGCAAACTCAAATAAAAGTAGAACAACTAAAATCATAAGAATTCTCTCAAAACATAACCCCATAAGTCCAATTTTCTGAAATCCTCTCCACTAATATAGTCAAACACCAAAATCAGAGATAAAAATGTCTTTAATCAGGTTGTAATGACAGGCCACAGAGAGAGGACTAAGAAAAAAATGGATATGGAAAATCAAAGCAAACTAGAAAAATACTTGGTGGAAAGAACAATGAAATAGAATTCCATAGGATTCAAACCATAACTCTTTTTTGACTATATGCCATAAAAGAAATTTTTGAGAATTTTTCTCAA
Source organism: Juglans regia (assembly GCF_001411555.2). NCBI lineage: Eukaryota > Viridiplantae > Streptophyta > Magnoliopsida > Fagales > Juglandaceae > Juglans > Juglans regia. Next base: position 18,612,039 of record NC_049906.1, on the reverse strand, counting down.
TCCCATCCTCAATCACAAATTTCAGAGTCATAGAGGATTCAATCATACTCAAATACATGCTTGGTAAGAGAATCCAACAACTCAAGACTTATAAAATCACAAGTAATAAAAAAAAAAAAACCAACAATTAAGAAGACAAAATAACTATAGGAGTTTACACCCCCAAACTTAAACTAAACAATGTCCTCATTGTAATTCAAAAGTGAGAAAGATTGAAGAAATGAAATGAACTTCCCTGGTTTCACGGTGAAACAGCCGTAGTTTGTAATTTTTAGCTCTTCATTCATGCTAAATAAACCTGCATCAAAATCCATATTATTCAAAAAAATAAAAATAAAAATAATAAAAATAAAAGAATAAAAGAAAGTTCTATGGGCTGCCTCCCATAAGCGGTTGTTTTAAAGTCTACAGCTAGACTTTTCAATCTTCATCAATTAAAATGTCCAAGATGAATAAATGCACAGTTCCTCTCCACTTGTTCTCCATAATAGTGCTTCAATCTATGACTGTTAACTCTAAATATATTCCCTGTCTTGTCCTTCAAGTCTATTGCTCCAAAAGCGGAAACTTTGTCAATTGTATAAGGACCTGTCCATCTTGATTTTAACTTACTCGGGAAGAGTTTGAGTTATGAATTGAAAAGTAAACCCTGATGTCCTAGAGCAAACTCACTCCTAAGAATCTGTTGTCATGCCACTTCTTCGTCCGTTCTTTGTAGATCTTTGCATTTTCATAAGCATCGTTCCAGAATTCATCCATCTCAGTCAATTGAAGAAGTCGTTGTTCCCCTGCTGCCTTCAAATCAAAATTAAACTTTTTTACAACCCAATAAGCTTTATCCTCCAACTCAACAGGGAGATGACATGCTTTTCCAAATACTAATCAGTAAGAAGACATCCTGATAGGTGTTTTAAAAGTTGTACGGTATGCCTACAAAGCATCATCAAGCTTCTCTGCCCAATCCTTTCTATTGGTGTTGACCGTCTTTTCAATGATGTTCTTGATTTCTCAATTTGAAATTTGAGCTTGGCCATTAGTTTGAGGACGGTAGCCAAGTGCTATCTTGTGCTTCACACCATATCTAGTTAGAAGGTTGTCAAACAACTTGTTGCAAAAGTGGGTCCCTTCATCACTAATAATAGCTCTTGGAGTGCCAAATCTTGTGAATATATTCTTATGCATAAATTTGAGCACTACCTTTGCATCGTTTGTTGTAGCAATTGCTTCCACCCATTTTGACACATAATCAACTGCTAACAAGATATAAACAAAGCCGAAAGAAGAGGAAAAGGACCCATAAAATCTATTCCCCAAACATCAAATAACTCAACCTCTAAGATATTTTTTAATGGTAGCTCCTGACGCCTTGAATTATTTCCCATATGTTGGTACCGGTCACAAGTGTTCACCAAAGTATAACTATCACGAAAAATAGAAGGCCAAAAGAAACCACTTTAAAGTACCTTAGCTACTGTTCGTATTGCTCCAAAGTGTCCTCCATATGATGAGGAATGGCAATGATGGAGAATGGTTTGCATCTCTTCTTCTGGCACACATTTTTGGATGATTTGATCAGGGCATCTTTTGAATAGCAAAGGCTCATCCCAAAGATAATATTTCGCATCATGCAGAAACTTCATGCGTTGGTGGTGGTAAGTGAGATCTAGTGACAATACTTTACAAGCTAGGTAGTTTACAATATCAGCATACTTAGGAAGCTTGATCTCACATGCAAACAACTCTCAATAGGGAATGCTTCTTGGATCACTGAATCTGGTGTTACTTCCTCTTGCTCCAACTGAGAGAGATGATTAACAACTGAAATTTTGCTTCCTTTCTTATCTCGAACCTCCAAATCAAATTCTTGAAGAAGCAGGATCCAACGAATTAGCCTAGGCTTAGCATCCTTCTTGCCAAACAAATAACGAAGTGCTGCATGATCAGTGAACACTATCACCTTTGTACCAATGAGGCAAGATCGAAATTTGTCACAAGCAAACACCACAGCAAGCATCTCCTTCTCAATTGTTGTATAATTCAATTGAGCTCCATTCAATGTCTTGCTTGCATAATGTATGGCCCTAAACAGTTTGTCTCACCTTTTTCCTAATACTACTCTAATTGAAAAGTCACTTGCATCACACATGACTTCAAAAGGTTAACTCCAATTAGGTACAATCATAACTGGTGCTGAAATTAGTTTCTCCTTGATTGCATTAAAGGCCCGCAAACAAACATCATCAAAGTTAAATGCATAATTTTTTTCAAAAAGATTACATAAAGGTTTTGAAAGTTTAGAAAAATCCTTTATAAATCTTCTATGAAATCCTGCATGTCCCAAAAAGATTCTGATTCCCTTCACATTCTTTGGAGGTGGTAGTTTGTCTATGGTTGCAATTCTAGCTCGATCAACCTCAATTCCTTTAGATGACACTCTATGGCCAAGCACGATCCCTTCTTGAACCATAAAATGACCCTTCTCCTAGTTAAAGACTAGATTTTTATCTTCACATCTTTGCAAAACAAGAGCTAAATTATGCAAACAATGATCAAAAGATGTACCAAAAACTGAAAAGTCATCCATGAAAATTTCCATTATATCTTTCACCATATTAGAAAAGATAGCCATCATGCAACGTTGAAATGTCGTTGGGGCATTGCACAATCCAAGGGGCATCCTCCTAAAAGCAAATGTTTCGTAGGGGCATGTGAATGTAGTTTTCTCCTACTCTTTGGGGGCTATGGCAATCTGGTTATACCCCAAATAACCATCTAAGAAGCAATAGTAGGAATACCTAGCCAATTGATCTAGCATTTGAGCAATGAAGGGAAGTGGAAAATGATCATTCCTTGTTTCTTTGTTCAACTTGCGGTAATACATACATACATGCCAACTTGTGACGGCTCTTGTAGGAATAAACTCATTGTTGTCTTTTTTCACCACTGTCATTCCACCCTTTTTCACCACTAGACTTACTCATGAGCTTTTTGAAATAGCATAAATAATTCCAATATTGAGGAGCTTCAAAATTTCAGCTCTCACTACTTCCTTCATTGCTGGATTTAATCTTCTTTGGTGCTTGATCGACAGTTTGTAAAGTTCCTCCATTAAAATCTTGTGCATACAAATGGAAGGACTTATACCTTTTATGTCAGAAATAGTCCATCCCAAGGCTATTCTATGCTCCTTTAATACACACAATAGCTTTTCTTCTTCTTTGGGTGTGAGTGATGCTGCAACAATCAGTGGAATGGTGTAACTATTACTCAAGAATGCATAGCGAAAATGCTCAGGTGATTGCTTCAACTCTGGAGTTGTAGTTTGCTGGTTCTTTTCTTTAGAAATTACAAAATCCGTCCTTGATACCATCGTCTCTAGCCTCCCCACTTCATTGCTAAGTGATGTAACCTACTGCAAGTCTCCTTAGGCAAATACATAGTGGATAAATTCTTCACTGACGAAAGGTAAATCAAATTCATAAACATTAGAGTTATTAAAATCATAAGCATGAGATGAAGTGATGATACATTGTTCTAGGTGATCGGTGGGTACATCTTCTTGAAAGGCTTCTTCTACACATTGCTTAGTTACATCTACCCGGAAGTAAGTGCTTGGATCTTCTGGAAGTCTCATGGCTTGGTAGATGTTGAACATAACCTCTTCCTTGTTTACTCTCAATGTTAATTCACACTTTTGAACATCAATTAAAGCCCTTCAAGTGGCCAAGAATTAGTGGGATTTCTTGGTCTTCCTCCATATCTAACACCACAAAATTAGCAGAAAAAATAAATTTATCCATCTTTACCAATACGTCTTCTATGATTCCACGTGGATACTTGATGGATCGGTCTGCTAGGCTCAAAGAAATGGTTTTTTTTTTGGTCCAATAGTGACCCCCTGCCCAAGTTTATTAATGAGCCCTCACTTGTGGCTGAGGAAAATCGTGGTAACAATCACAGTACTTAGCATTTACAAAAATTGAAAATAAAGAAAATAAATCCCCAAGTACTAAAAAAACCAAAAAAAACTATCAAGCCACTACCCAAAGTCAAATCACACGTCCTGAAATTACATTCAACACTTTCGAATTTGAGGTAGACCACATGCATCTGTTTTGATGATCCCTTTCCACAAATGAGGAAGCTCTGTTTGACCTACCCACACATGGGAAACACCACTACTTCCTAGCCGGCACAAAAACTCAGCAGCCTTATTTCCTTCCTGATATATATGACTAACATAAAAATTTATCTCTCCCAACATTTTAACTGTCTTCCCAAAAGTCCTCTAGATACCAAAGAGTACATCTTCGGTTCTTATAATCCAATTCACTAATATTAAAGAATCCATCTCAATGATAAGATTATTGAACCCCCATTGTTTACAATGTTTACGACCTACCCATAGAGCCATAACCTCCACAAGGTTATTACTACCATGCCCATATGACTCCGAAAAAGCATATACCGCATTCCTGAATTCATTCCTGACTACTCTTGCACCCAACATTCCCGTATTATTGAGGCTACTTCCGTCCACATTCATTTTAAGCCACCCTCTATTTGGCTTTGCCCATCGGACTACCTTAAAGACTTCCTTCTTTCTTGCGATAATAGGTAGATTCAAAGAGTTTAACACCTTAAAATCATTGTCCACTAAACGAGAAGCCTTACTAATCTTAATACCAACCCAATGAATCCAATACTTAACCACTCTCCATAAAACATGAACCTTTTCTTTCTTACCTTCCATCCTGGCTTTACATCTCCACCTCCATAAGTTCCAGGAAATGATCATCGGAACAAAGCCAATTAGCCTACCAAGTTGTGATGACTTTGATGCTCTTCGAAACCAAGCTTCCACTGTTGCTTTCCAAGACCAAATTGGAACAAACGGAATACCCAACATGTTTGAGCTGAATTTCCAAATTGTCGTCGCTATGTTCCCACTATACAACACATGATTAATCTCTTCTATGACACTTTGTTGACAACACTCACACTTGGACACTAAAGGCACTCCCAAATTCCTTATACTGTCATCCACATCAGACTTGAATTCAAGGCCTTCCACATAAACACAGAAAACTTTTAGGAATTGCAACATTCCATATCCAATCTGACCATTCATATTTATGGTTGCTCTCTCGAACAAGACTCCAGGCATTTCTGGACGTAAAAGAACCCTCCGAATTACCCAACCAGATAAGCTTATCTTCACCTATCCTTCGACCGTTAATTTCATTGACAATTTCTTCAGCTTTTTCAGACCCTACTAACTGTTCTAGTTTATTCAAATCCTAGCTATTATTTAGCATAACATGGTTCACTTTCAAATTCAAATCACCCACAATCGGGTAACTCTCCCTCAAAGGACCAGAACTCATCCACTTGTCCTTCCAAAAATGCACATTCCCCTCACGAATTATCCACTTAGAATGCAAGAGAACAAAAGGTAATTCATTAGCTATAGATTTCCAGAATTAGGTTCCTCTTGTAGTGTTAATTTCCAGTGGATGCACACCATGCATATACTTTGCAAAAAAATACTTTTGCCAAATAGAATAAGAACATAAGAGGTACCAGGAAAATTTTGAATGTAACAACCTTTGCACATCACCTAACTTCCTCAACCCAAGCCCTCCTTCATCCACCGGATTACAAATTTTCTCCCATTTAATCCACTTTTTCTTACGATTCCCATTAACTGAGCCCCATAAAAAGGTACTCAAAATCTTATTGATCCGAATATAAACATTTTCAGAACGTGCATCACTGAAAGGAGATGGATTGGAATACTCGACAATACTTGTTTTAAAAGAATCAATCTCGCCCCAGCGGAAAGGAAGTTTATTTTCCAACCTTCAATCCGATTATGAATTCTTTGAATAATATCCTGGAAATGTAATGACTTCAATCTTCCCAATACAATTGGAACCCCTAAGTACTTGAATGGAAACACCCCATCCGAGAACTGAGTGATGGATAAGATATGCCTCCGTCTAGCATTATTAATATGCTTAGAGAAAAAAATATGAGTTTTGGCATTGTTTACCTATTGCCTTGACTATGAAGCGTAGGTGCGCAAGATACCAACTACCTCCAAAATAGAAGATTTCCCTCCATTAGAAAAAAATATCATATCATCAGAATATAATAAATGTGAGATTATATGGCCATGTCTCGAATGAGAGTAACACTTTACTCTTCACTCTTCAAACTTCTTCTTAATCAACCAAGAAAGTACTTCCTCCACTAAAATGAATAAGTACGGGGATAAATGATCACCTTGTCGGAGACCCCTTCCCCTTCTGATGTGCCATTCATTACAATTGAATACCAAGGTGTAGTAACACATTGCCTCAGGAGCTGTCGAGTTTTCTGAGAGAAACCAAAAGCTTCCAGTACACAAAATAAGAACTCTCAATCAATCATATCATAGGCTTTTGCAAAGTTAATTTTCATCAATATATTACCTCCTCGAATTTTTTTATTAATATCATGAATAAGCTCCTAAGTGAGACTAATATTTTCGAAGATACTTCTACCTAGAAGAAAAGCTCCTTGTTCCTTTGAAATTATTCTGCTAAAGAGCACTAAAAAATGGTTCACTAGAATCTTAGAGCATATTTTATAGACCATGGAACAGAGGCTGATGGGCCTAACATTCCCAAACGATGTTGGATTCTATACTTTAGGAAGTAGAACAATATAAGAGGTAGTGTTAGAACCTTGGAAATTCAGTCCCGCTAAAAAAATCAGTAATTGCTTCAAATAAATCATCTTTCACTAAAGACCAATATTGCTGATAGAACCCCGAGCCAAAGCCATCCAGACCAAGACTATAATCCTTAGGAATAGAGAATAGAGCATTTTTGACTTCCTCCACTGAAGGAGAGTTGCCAAAAATACTATTCTCCTCTTCCGACACTTCACCTGCAATCAACTCAGCCGAATTCTTCAAGGAACTCGACTAATTTGCCTTCAAAAAGTCTTCAAAATAGACACAAGCCTCTTCACAAGCCTCCTCATGAATGGCTTTCGGCGTGCTAAGTACAGGGCCATCAGACATTTTCATTTCCATCACCACATTATGTTTCCGGGATTGTAATGCTTTAAAGAAAGATGATGACACTTCACCCTGTAAAATCCAATCTTGCTTAAACTGTTGAGCTAGGCGAGCTTCCTCCCTTTTTAACCAGACATCAAGCTCCATCTTATTCGCTAAAACATCCATTTCAACATCTTTCAAAAACCTCTCTTGCAAGCTAGCTTCACCTTCTTCCACTTTTATCTCTAACTCTTTAATATGTCGCCCAGTCCAACCAAATATCTCATTGTTCCAAGTTCTAAGTACCTGTTTTAGCCTCTTCAATTTTTCTGCTAGTTTCCACAAACTAGTTCCATAAACCTCTACCTTCTAGGAACTCGACACACATCGCCAAAAATCCTCATGAGTGGTCCACATATAATGAAATTTAAATGAGACAGGACCATACCTGGATGAAGTCTCTGAAAGACCCAAGAGGATTGGAGAATGGTTTAAGGACCTCCTAGGCAAATAATGATTATGTACCAATGGGAAAAGCTCCAGAAATTTCAGATTACATAAGGCTCTATCGAGCCGTGCCCATGAGCGAGCCATCCCAGATTGCCCATTACACCATGAGAATTTGTTCCCTAAAAAGGGCATCTCCACCAATCCTCCATTATCATTGAAAGAGCATAACTCCTCCATTGCTGTGAGCAACCTTGAACTACCACCATGTCTTTCACTATCATTCTGCAACATATTAAAGTCCCCCAAAATCACATGAGGCAACTGTAAATTATTGATAACAAGAAAGTCATCCCATAAAACCCACCTGTCTAAATACCGACATTTTGCATATGCAGATGAAATCAACACATTGGAATTTATCATCAAAGGAATATGCTGATTTGATCCGCCCATGACATCGACCTGTAACCCAGCATTCCAGAAACACCAAATTTTGCCAGCCTGCTCCGCATTAGATAGACACTCACTAAACGAAAAATAATTACTCTAGTAACTCAATTGATGATCATCCCGAAACGGCTCTGCCAGAAACAGAATAGAAGGCTTATGTACCAAAACCAATGTCCATAATCGCTTTCTCGAAGTGCCAATTCCTCTTATATTCCAAAACATAATTTTGTTCATCATTGAGTATGTTTATAGGGCCTGTTAGAAACCCTTGTCAAACTTCTTAGCATTCTTTTAGGAATTACCTTTTTCTTCATTAGTTCAGAGTCAGAACTTCCATCCTTCTCCTTCGCAGGATGCGCCAACTCAGCCTCATCTTCAGACTTTGATTCCATACCAATATGATCTTGGTTAAAAATCACCAGCTGCAAATCCTCCAATATAGGAACCTGTGTACCTCCTGTTTGCACCTCAAAATTATCTTTCAACCCATCCATAGGAGATGTAACCACATGCTGCAAAATCTGTTCGTCGCCTGTAACCAAAACCAATTCTCTTTCAGTTTGGGCTCCACTTGATTCTGCACACATCGTTGAATCTTTCTCATGCATTAAGGGCTCAGCTTCTTCCCTATCAACCTCATTCTCTAAAGACACAACCCCTGCACCACTTTCGTCCTTTAATGTCTGATCATTGGCCTCTAAATTTTGAAGAACCAAAATAGAGGAAGACTCTATAGTCTTCCCTGGTGGATCTTTCTTAGCATTGACCTCATCCTCTTTCTCCTTAGGAACCCAAACTCTATTCGATTTCATAGTCCTCAAGTCCTTGGGTTCTTTTCCTTCCTGGATTAGTCATACACGTTTTCAGACTATGTCCTTGCACTTTACAGCAAGAACAAAATTCCGGCAAAGTTTCATACTCCACCTCTTGGAAAATACTTGTAGGGTGCCTCAGCGTCCCAATCCAAATAGAAGAAATTGGATCTTGATCAATGTTCATAAGCACACAAACTCTCGCACCATCAGTTCTGGTAGTACACTGTGTTGCATTATCTCTTCGTAAAAATATACCAATTGGAGCCACTATATTCCGTAAATATGATTCTTGATATAAATTTGGAGGAAGACCAGGGAGCATAATCCACACTGGCACCTGCACTAGTTCCTCATCCTCTTTAAACTATATCGTCCATTGAGCATGGTATGCAGCCCCTTCAATGTCGCAACTCTCCCGTGAAAGGGCTTTCAAGAAGTCTTCTTCATTCGAGAACCTCACAAAAACATTTTGTGCCCTACGCATAATAGACACCACTGGCTGCGTCAAGAGGCCCCATCGGCTATGTATAAACCCTCTAATATGATCCAGAGAAGGCCTTTGCTGCAAGAACTTTAAGACCAAACAGAATCGAAACAGAACTACAAAGCTATCCAGTTCTTCCTTCGTCAATTGCACAAAAACTTCGCCCTCCACATGCTTAGGCTGCCGAAGTGGAATAGAAACCTCAGGGATAGCCTGAGGTGTATGTAGCAATAACTCCACAAACATCCTTTGCCTAATTGGGTTTCGTGGAGGGGGTTGGGAGCCATGTTCGTAACGTGAAAGCACTCCCGAGGCAGGGAGCAAACTTTTCTCAAGCATTAATTCTTGGAGCGTTCTTGGAGCACCAAGATCACATAAAACTTTATCAAAAAATGAATTTCCAATAGTGAAAGGCAAAGTGAAACTTCCCGGATCTTTTAATTTTTGAGGTAATTTCTTTTGAAGAATAGCACTGCATTCTTCATAAAGCTTCACTGTTTTGAACTCCTCCAACCTTCTCTTCTTGGAAATGATGTCCTTCAAGAATTTGTTATAGTTTGGCATTTGTGCCAAGGTATCTGCAAAATGAATATTTTTGTGAGTTTTCTTAAAAATATCCGAAAATTTAGAAAATTCCTTATCTAATTTTTGTTTTTGAAAATGTTGAGCATAAGTAAGTGGAGTAGAGAGAATAGGAGGGTTGTAAGGAAATGGAATTGCTAGAGGCATGTCAGTCTTTCTTAATGTATCATCCACAATTTCCTCTTCTTCTACTTTGTTTTTGCTTTGGCCATTGTTTGCAGCTGTAGGGGTGGACTTGGTTTCATTTGATGGTGACATCTCAATTTCTCTTGCACTCTTAAGTGTGATGGCCTCGCATTGTTCCTTTGGATTCACTTCTGTGTTGCTAGGAAAAGTTCATCTTTGTTGGGCATTGATGGTCGTGGCTAGTTGCCCAATTTGAACTTCATGATTCCTCATAGTGGCTCCCATATTGCTACAATGAGTCTCAATGTTATACAACTGTGAATTAGTCTTTTTAAACCTTGCTTTTGTCTCCCTAACAAAGAAAACGATGACATCCTCAAGTGACATCTTCTTCTCGCTTGGTTGCCTATCAAATCCTAAAGGAGGTTGAGGTTGTAACACATTCTTTGTGTTTCCATAAGACAAATTCTCTTGATTTCGAAGCCCTGGATGGTAGTAATTTGGCATAGGATTGCCACGATAGTTGTAGTTCCTATTATTGATGTATTGAACTTGTTCTTAACTTGCTTCATTACTCGGAACTGTCATACTTGTAGCTGCAACATATTCTGTACTTTGTGGTATCCTTTGGGTTGTCAAAGCTGAAATTTGATGGGATAGAAAAGCAACTTGAGATGAAAGGGCTGCTAATGGCTCCAATTCATGAATCCCAGCAACTTTCTTAGCCATAGTTCTTTCAGTTGGCCATTGGTAGTTGTTTGAGGTCATTTCTTCCAAAAGAGAAGTAGCACCCTTAGTTATCTTTGACTTGAAAGTTCCACCAAAAGCAGCATCAACTATAGTCCAAGTTTGCCCATTTAACCCATTATAGAACATCTGAACTTGCAACCAATCCGGCAATCCATGTTGAGGGTAGCATCGAATCAAATCTTTATACATTTCCCGTCCTTCGTAGAGTGACTCGAAATCATTTTGCTTGAATTGACCAATTTCACTCCTGAGTTGGGCTGTTTTTGCAGGTGGAAAGAATTTAGCAAGAAACTTTTCAGCTATGTCCTGCCAACTTGTGATGCTTCCTGGTTGTAGAGATTGTAGCCAACCTCTTGCCTTGTCCCACAAAGAAAAAGGAAATAATCTCAGTCTAATGGTGTCTTCAGTAACACCATTGATCTTTACAGTGTAACAAATCTTCAAGAACATCGCCAAATGAATATTAGGCTGATCAAGGCTGGTTTGAGGTCAAAATTGTTGGCATTAATGGTCTGGCATCATATACCCAAATAGTTGTCATTCACAACTGGTCGTACATAATCCTTCAAGGTGCATGGTTATGCATCATGTTGTCTGTTAGCCATGACTAGTACTTTTTTCTTTCTTTGTGATCTAAGAGTTCTTTCAATCTTCGGATCAAAAGGAGTAATGTCACGAGTTCTAACACAGTGCATCCAACGTCAAGAAACACATCTGGAGAGAAAATAAAATAAAATTCTAAATTAAAACCAATATTACTTTGTATCAATATTGGCAAAAATAACAAGAAATCAATCCCCGGCAACGGCGCCAAAAAATTGATCGGTGTAAAACTGCAACTGCACAGTATCATAGATTTATAGTAAAGTGATGAGAAGAGTATCATCCTCAGGGATTGGTAACTTACTTTTGAAAAATACCGAAATTATACTAATCTTGACTTTATTTAGAGAAGTCACTAAGATCTTTTGTAAATGCAATTTAAAAAAAAAAATCAATTCAAAGAAAATATTCAAAGGAAAATAAAGTTGTTCGAAGTTCAAATTAATTAGAAAGAAAACTTCTAGGAAATCGATTTCACCTAATCCCTCACTATCCTTTACTCATCTAACTAATTGAATTTAATTCTCTCTATTTGTGAACAAATCTCCAAACTCATCCAAAAGCCTCTTTCGATAACAAATCCACAAGATCAGAATCGTCTAATTAATGACCAGTCAATTAGATGCAATAAGCTTAGAATAAATCAGACAAAACTAGAAGATAATTACTTCAAATTAGTATAGAAAAGCAAGCATAGTTCGAAACCAGATTACATCGTTTTCCTAGAATAAAAAAAAATTTAGTTTATGCTAAAAACTAAATCTAACATAAACAAATTCACCATAATTTTTCTGAGAGGAATAAAAGAAAATGAACACTGAAAAACACTCCCACCATCCCAGCCTCTCAGTCGCAGCTTCTTCAAACGAAAAGAAAAAATCCAATGTCGTCTGTGTGTGTATGATCGAGCTTGCATCTGCATGCAAAACCGGAAAGAAATTTGAAAATTTTCTCCCCCATTCAATCTGTTTCGTGCCTAGTCGTTCATCCAAGAGAAGGCTCGTATCCCACGCATGCCAAGTCAAACCGCTTGCTTGTGTATATCCGTTCAAGGGCTCAAAAATCCTAGCCTTCCGCATCATATGTCTTCATTCAAAATCAAAATAAGGGCCCGTATTCCACACCGATTCATAAAATCAAAGGAAGAGTCCCGCATGAACTCCTTCAAATATGTTTATCCATAAAAACCAAGACCCCCACGTGCATCTCGCATAAATTCAAAACGATAGGCTTCTAAAATTTGGATCTTCATTTTCTTTAAATCTGAAATAAAATTTAATGACAATAATGAAGCCTGAAAATGACAAAAATAAATAAGACTATACTCAAGTCTAAAGTTAAGAAGTGATAAAATATACTAAATTATAAAAGTTATCACATGGTCTGTTGACCTTCGCACCCTTTTGCCTTGGCACCTCAAGTCTTTGTACTCGACGTTGGTGTCTAAAGATCGTGTGGTCCGTTGACCTCTGCATCCTTTTTCTTTGGCACCGCAAGTCTTTGGACTCGTTATCGGTGTTTATGGGTCGCGTGGTCTATTGACCTCTGCATCCTTTTTCCTTGGCACCACGAGTCTTTGGACTCATCAGTGGTGTTTAAGGGTCACGTGGTCTGTTGACCTTCGAACCCTTTTTCCTTGGCACCACAAGTCTTTGGACTCTTCATTGGTATTTAAGGGTCACGTGGTCTATTGACCTCTATGCCCTTTTTCCTCGGCACCGCGAGTCTTGAGACTCATTAATGGTGTTTAAGGATCACTTGGTCTGTTGACCTTCGTGCCCTTTTTCCTCAACACCACTAGTCTTGAGACTCATCACTTGTATTTATTTGTCGCATGGTCTGTTGACCTTCGCACCCTTTTTCCTGGGCACCACGAGTCTTTGGACTCGTAATTGGTGTTTAAGGGTCATGTGGTCTATTGACATCTGTGCCCTTTTTCCTCGACATCATGAGTCTTGAGACTCATCATTGGTGTTTAAGGGTCGCGTGGTCCCTTTGTGCCCTTTTTCCTTGACACCGCGAGTCTTTGGACTCGTCATAAGTGTTTAAGGATTGCATGGTCTGTCGACTTCTGCACTCTTTTTCCTTGGATGAGTTGGCACTAGCCCAGAACGGACGCTTTATTTACTACGAAACATAATCAAGAATTCAACAGTAGTGTTTTGGCAAATTAAAAATTTAGCACAATCAAGGGTAAAATTTCTTCAGGTGTCTTGGCCATCCTTCAAACGGTACGACCCAAGCCTGTGTTGGCCACTACCACGTATGGTCCTACCCATTGGGGTCTGAGCTTGCCTTATTCTTTTTTGGTGATCCTGCTTTCTCTTAGCACCAAGTCTCCTATCTTGAATGTCTTGGGTCTGATTCTCTTGTTGAAATAATGTTCTACCTTTTTCTTGTCGAGTATCATTCTAACTTCAGCCGCCTCTCTCTCTTCCTCAAGAAGGTCAAGGTGTTCTTCCATAGCTTCATTGCTCTCGGGTGCTAAAACATGGCAAGTTCGGTAACTTGGCAAACTGACTTCCATGGGGGGTCCCACTTCACTCGGGTATGCCAAGGTGAATGGGGTCTCTCCGATAGGGGTCTTTATTGTCGTCCTGTAGGCCCACAATACTCCTGGTAGTTCCTCCATCCATTCCCTTTTCTTATCCGTAAGTTTGTTCTTCAGAATTCTTAGCAATGTTTTGTTCGTAGCCTCTGCCTATCCATTCACCTGTGGGTGTCTTGGGAATGAATATTTGACATGTATCTTTAACTCGACACACCACTTCTGGTAGTGCTCTGAATCAAATTGCCGCTCGTTATTTGAGACTATGCTTTGCCGAATTCCGTATCAACAAATGACATTTTTTCACAAGAACTTTGTCACGGCTCTGGTCATGATGGTTGCCAAAGTTTCAGCTTCCGCCCACTTCGTAAAGTAGTCTACTATTACGATCATGAACTTGACTCCACCTTTTCCAGACGGGAAAGGCCTAACTAGGTCAACCCTCCATTGGGCGAACGGCCAAGGTGTGATGCCCCCAACCTCAGCTTAGAATAGAACGGAGACTTAGAGCGTTGGGACATGTAACACAAGAGTACATACCCCCGTACATGACAGTTAGTATGTAATGCCATCCTATAAGTGCAACTAACATAATGCAATATTTGTAGCAAATTAAGAGTGAAAATAAAACTTATGCCAGAATAACTAAAAACATTTCAATGCATTAATGACCATCATGAGTTCAAACCAAATCATCGCATAAACTTAGTACATCTAATCATAAAAGTCTCCAAAGCTAGATAAGTTGCTTCATACGTTCTAAAGCATGAAGGACTTGTGATATGAACATAAGGATAAGGTCCAGTCTTTTCTCGAGGTATGGCTCCTCCTCAATTAGTTGGATCCATCACTCCATCAAGCCCATCCTCTTCGAGTCCTAACACAACTTCTATCATTCCGTATGGAATGATAGTGGGTCCACAAGGGGTGCAATTTACTTGAAATCTTAGTAAGTTAAACAACCAATGTGCACAAAGATAAATTATGCATGAAGAATGATAAATATGAAATGCAGAAAATCCATGTGCGTCTTCCATCTAGATTCCTTAACATTTTTAGAATACCCGAGACACATATTTTCGTTCAGAGAACATTTTTACTTCAACCATTGAAAAACATAATTTCATCATAACATTTCATCATTTTTAGCAATTTATATTTAATTGTAACATCATAACGTGTGGTATCATCACAGTTCCTCATTTGTACTATGAGTACCTACCGGTGACCGAAGTGCAACTCACGTTAAAACTACGTTGTCTATAGACTCGTTCTCAATGCATTGGTAATATAACATAACATCATCATAACATCATAACATATACACCCACCAGCATTAGGTGTCATAAGATTTGACTTCGCTCTAGCGTTCTTTAAAAAGAACCAATTCGAAGCATGTTGACTGTTCCTTATCAACACAAGGGTTACCACTCCATTCTTAAACACTTCAGAGTGGACAGATGAGTTCCACTAGGATAATTCTTCATCCTAGCCTTTGGGGTCGTGAGAATAATTATTTTCATGCTATGTTGAAAAAAGTATTTCATGACATGTGCATATGTAGTAACCTTCATAAACAAAACGACATTTATAGATGCAATATGCTAAAATGGTGAAAATATTGCATGTCATGTAAGTATGCACTCAATGTATCATATAACATGATATTTTATGTTCAAAATGACAATTATAATATGAATGTGACATTTATCAATAAATTATAAATAACTTGTCGAGGTGTAAGTTAGAGGACAACTTACAAACTTCTTGAGTTTGAAAAGTCGTAGTGTCTGAAATCAAATTCATAGTAAGTTAGGATTTATACCACTAGGGAAGATGTTCATAATCAAGGGCTTCAAAAATAGGTATTTACAAAAATATCCCTAAACTTTCAAAAATTGCTACTATGGCCCTAAATTTTCACTATTTGCAAACAAATCTCAAAGTTAACAAAACTTCATGGACCTCATATTTTTGATATTCTAAAACCATCTATATTCACTTAGAGTTGTAAAATTCAAAGTGGAACTAGTTCAAAACTTCCCAACCCGTGGCATGCACTCTAGTTGATGCCTAAGTGTGTTTTCAACTATTGATCCCTATGAATGCATGCATATGAAATTATGTTTAGTCACAAACAATCACTATAGTCCTTAATGAAATGATAAAATTCAATTCTTGGGTAAGAAAGTTCATTCCAACACTTAATCAATGCTAAAAATCTTCATCTTCATAAATCCTTCATTAATCAAGCTTGACGTTTCTAGTGTAAATCACAAAGGCATGCTTTCAAAACTACCCAAAACATGCATTGTCATTCTTATTCCAATCAAAAGGTTTCTAATTGCTTAATCATCAAGCCTGGGTGGAACAAATAAAAAACTTCATGCCTTAATCACAATCTTACTTAAAACCCATGCATGTTTTGATGATCAAAACAAGATAGAATTTAAAACCTATCATGGCAAACTTCTAATAAAAAATCAAACCTTACATGATCATTCTAAGAAACAAATAAATCATATCAAAATATGCTAAGACATGCCATAACTAAAATTGCCACTTAAAACATCCTTAATCAACTTGGTTTTGAATCAAGCATGGTAACCTTTTCTAAATTCATCCAAAAATCACTCCAAGACTTAAAATCACAACATGACATGTAAACTAATATCTAGGGCAAGCATACTTACAAATTTCGTAGCCCACTCAAGGTCCTAGCACAAGAACGCACAAGAACTTCCAAGAACACTCAAGCTCACACACATTTCGGTTTCTCTCAAAACTATGGGGGAAAATGGCTCTCTATACTCAAGGGGGAGCTGGAGATGAGGTGTGTAGGAAGTTAGGGGGTGGAGGGGATTTTTATTGGTGGCCAAGGGGGTGGAGATGTTGGCCTAAGTCCATGGTGATTGGAGGAGATGGGTGGTTGTGTAAGGGGCTGAAATTTTCAGGTTGCATTCCATCACCTTGTGTCACTTGTGTAGAACGAAATCGTGCCCTAAATCACCATGATTTCATCACTACAGGTACTACATTGAACCTAAGAGTGCTGGTCAAGTCATGGTGTAGAAGAAAAATCAACAAAAACCAACCATGGTTGGGGCTGATGGGTTCAAAGTGGTTTTCTTTGGGAAAATTTGTTCATTGTCTTGACTTATCTTCTTGACTCATCATCATGGCTGATTTTTGCAGGTGTAAGGTCACTTCTTGAAGGCTTTTTTAGGTTGTAGAAGGTGGAGGGTTTGGTTGCCAAGTGATCATGAAGGTGCAGCTCAAAGAAGATGATGCAAGGGAGTGTAGTTGCTAAAATGGAGTGGTGAACAAAAGACACTTGGTCTGGTGCCTTCTTTGGGTGGAAGAATCTGGTCAAAGGCTCATGATAAACATGAGGGCCTCTTGGTAATTCGGTGGTGCTGGAGGTGGAGAGGGGTGGTGGCTCAGCCATGGGCAGATGGATGGTTGAAACTCAACCAATTGGTTCCCACTCAACTAGTCCATTGGATGCAATCGGTTTTGGTTTAGTTTTTTAAACCAAATTTCATCTAAGGCTTGGTCTGGGTTTAAAAGGATCATATGAGGTGTTTAAGGATCATAGTTTTCTTGAGAAAAAAGGCCCAAAAAGATTGGGCTTAAGGGTAAAATGGTCAATTGCACACAAAGGGCACACATGTGTGCCGATTGGTGTAGTTTGGGGTTTGATATGTCATTTCTTCTAATGACATGTGTGGAGGTTTATCTAAGGTCCTAATATGATCTAAGAATGATGTAATTGAATAATGAAACAAGAAAATTTCAGATCAAAAAGGCTAAAAAGATTAAGAAAGAAAATTAAGCTCTAATATATGGTTAAAGATCACTAATCATGGGTAACTTGATTAATGGTCTTAATCCAATTTCAAAATTTAATTTGAGTACTTAAGGTATGACATGGGCTTGAGGAAACCCATGGTATGGTGTATTAGGCTTTCAAATTGAAGAGTGAAATAAAACAAAACAAGGCTTTGGGCCTTGTGGGCTTAAAAGGGCCATGAGTATGGGTTAATGGTCCAAGGGCTTTTGGGTTTGAGTGAGTGGGGGCTTTGTTTTCAGATTTAGAGAGATTAAGAGAGGCATTAAAATCCAAAAAGATGGGGCTTGAAAGGCTTACATTGACATAATTGAGTCATGGGTCAAATCTATATCATGCTTGGCCCAAAAGACCTTATGCTTTCCTCATGCTTGGGCCAAGGCTATCCTACTAAGTCTTGCCCTCCTAGTTTTAGGGCTTCTAAGGATTGGCCCATAAATGTCCTAAGGTTCTAAAGGCCTTAATAGGATTAATAATGGGCTTGCTTCTCTAATCCTTCATGCTTAAGTTGGGCCTAATACCTTCACTCTTACTAAGTTAGGCCCAATGGTCTTATGTCCTTTTCATTGGGTCTATTTTCTAGTGTCATCCAAGAAAGGCATAAAGCTTAATTGTAACACCAGGGCCCAGCCTAGTCTATTAAATATTTTTGGGCTTATGTATAAAAAAGCCTATTTGAATTTTAATGAGTATTTTCAGAGCAGCTTACTGGCCAAAACTTTATTTTTGATAGAGTATGAATTTCATAGGGCTTAATGATTGGACAAAAGCCCAAATAAAAATTCACGGACCAAGGGGCTGGAATAATTAAAATTTGGCCCAATAAAACTTTTCTAAATGTTGAAGATATTATTGGATGAAAGATTTATTTTGAACATGAAGATTATGGCCCAATTTATTTATTGAGTGCAAGCCCATTAACGTGTCAAATTTCAAGCACACTAGAGTTACAATTTTAGAGGCCCCTTCGTGATAAATTTCCTTAAACCATTGCCTTCTATGTATTTAGACCCATGAATGTAAATTATCCCACATCTTATACGTAAATTGTAGTTAAACATGACGAGGCCACCACGCCACTCCACATGCACGCACCCACGTCCCACACATCCAGAAAACAACACGGCAACAAGCTTTCCACTGCCTAGATTTTTCTTTCAGTAGAACAAATTGTTCATGTTGTTACTCGGCTCAAGTGAAAAACTTACACAACCTTTAGGTAACCTCACCAAAACCAAGCCTTTTGCGCTGCCCAGCCCCTCCGTGTCTTTAAACGGAAACCAACCACGGCTTGTCCCTCCCTCATTCGCCAACTCAATCGACAAAGCCACTACACCACCCAAACCACCGTGTTTCTCCTGCCTTCAAATTGTCGCTGCTACCCCTTCATCACAGTCAGCACAAGAGGCTACCACCTAAGCTGGCCTTTCACACAGGAAATCGTTACCACCCTGCACCAGGCACAATCGACGCCCATCCATTGAAAACCACCAACGAAAACACTCTATTCTGCTTTTCCACGTAAAATCAATGCCACAACCCAGCACATAGGAAATCGTTGCCACCCTGCACCAAGCACAATCGACGCCCAGCCATTGAAAACCACCAACAGAAACACTCTATTCTGCTTCTCTGAAAACAGAGAAATCCCACAACTTGAACCCGCCACCTCCACATCTCGGGAGAGCCACCCAGACGCTGCCGTCTGCATAGAAAAAATCCGCTGGTGCATTGCTCTATCTTCCTCCATCTCTCTCCCTCACAGTTGCTCTCTATCTCATCTCTCACTCACTGTGTTTTTCTTTGTTTCATCACTCATATATCTCAGTGTAAAGATGCCCAGCTAGCCGGCATCGTCGTCTCACCACCTAGACCCTCCAATCTCCATCACAAGTGGCACCCGTTATTGGTGAGTAGGAACCCTCCTTTGCCGCAGGGTTGGGTCTGTAAGTGTTTAGAATATCAGAGTTCTTTCCATGCTTTTCAAAAAGAGCCATGTTATGTTTTAATTTTTCTAAAGAACCCATGGATACTTATATCTATTTCCAAAATAACATTTAGCTAGCTTTAGTCATCATCTTAGAAGTATCTACGAAAATGCCATCCAGTCCTTTAGTTACTGTTTATACATAAAGCACTTCATACTCTTTTAAGCATTTTTACAATTTTGCACTTCCAATTATAAAACTACCAAGTGTTGTATGAATATTTCAGTAGATTTGATTTTACTATCGATGGGCCTGGGTCTCACCGTAGAAAAACTCTTGTTTATTTTAAAGTGTACACCGGCTCAATTTTTTTAAATTAGTCTAAAAAGTGGTTTAACAGAAAATAATTACGTTTTATAATTATATATTTTAGTATTAATTTTTATAGTTATATTCCGGTAATAAATAAATTAGAACTTAATTAGTCAGATTTTTTAAGTGAATATTGAAGTATTTAAGAATTTATAATATTTTAAGGTATCGAAAAATTTAGATTTTTTTAGAAAAATAGGTTATCTAGCGTTTCAGGTTTAAGTATTGAAAAATGTGTTGATTTCGGATATTTATGGAAATGTCATGGTAATTTTATAGGTGACGATTGATCTTCGTTCAGTACTGTTGTGGAGAAATTCTGAAAAAGTTAAAAAATCCAAGTAAGCGGGGTTCCTATACTAGACTTGCGTAAAAATAGAATGGACTGAGGTTAATTTTGGAAAATATGCATATTTTGTTATGAAAAGAAATTTTGAAACGACCTAAGTTATTTGTTGGACATTACTCATAAAATTCTGTATAAGAATAAGGTATTTTCTGACATGACTGTTGAATGCATGAGCTTATTTTGGCATTTTATTTCTGAAATGTGCAAAAGAGAGCGAATATGAAAATTTGTGCATCAATTATATTTTTGTGATCTGATTCTGTTCTGTTCTGAGAGTGTTCTACTCTGATATGATATGATGTGATTTCTGAAACCTCTAGCATGACATTCTGTTTCTGTTCTATTTTGACC
The DNA here is from genome assembly GCF_001411555.2 of Juglans regia. NCBI lineage: Eukaryota > Viridiplantae > Streptophyta > Magnoliopsida > Fagales > Juglandaceae > Juglans > Juglans regia. The sequence continues at coordinate 18,591,330 of NC_049906.1, read as the reverse complement.
TTACCACGGGTGTAAAACTGTGGCCTCTGTTCGGGTTGGTACCAACTTTTCTGTTCTAGTGCACCCATTTTAAAAACAAAGTGGTTTTCTGCGTGGTCTTTCCCATGTGCACACAGGGCTCCAAGAATAATAAGGGGAAGATTCACATTATGTTTCTACTCAGTTAGCCACCAGGGTTTACACAACCCTTCCACGGGGGTTAAATATGAAATTATGTTCTGATATGATATTTCAGTTATGCTGTGCCAAAGGGATTTTGATTATGAATATTTTTGAACTTCCACTCTTATATTTTTTATAACATGTTCTGACTCTGCATTATGAAAATAAAAAATGTTTTGTTCTGCACTCGAAATTCTGTAAATGCTCATGTTTACATACTAGTATATATTTTTTGTTTACTGAATTGTTGATAACTCACACCTTATCTCCACAATATTTTTCAAATAATTTTGATGCATTAGCTAGAAGTCAAGAATAGACAGTATTAACAAGTTTTGATGATCATAGAAGATTAAGTGTCATAAGATACAATGACTTTTTGGAGAGTCTTTTTGGTAGTGTTAATATTTTATGTTGTTTTGGTATTTTGAATCTTGGATATTTTCGAGTCTTGGTAGAAATTTTAATGTATGTTATTGAGGTACTTTTCTTGTGTCCTTATAGAGGAACATGGATACTTGTGTTGAACAAATAAGTTAATATTTTGTGGAAACTCTGGGTTATTTTAAAAGTGTTATTGAAGATAATTTTAGGTGACAAGAGCTTACTCTCTGGACCTCAGGGGACTGGGCGTTACATTAATATCTCTCAAGTTTGGCCTAAGGCTTTTTAACATCTTAGACGTTTGGATTCGAAGATGACTTGAGATGAGTTGAGATGAATTGTGAATAGTAGTGAGATGAGTTGTGAATAGTAGTGAGATTTGTGAGTTAAAGTTGCTGAATAGTAATAAATAGTAGTGAGATGAGTTGAGATGAGCTGAGATGAGCTGTGAATACAAACGTCTCCACCATCACATCTTTAGTGCATTATGGCCCTAAAGTCTTATTGTCTCTCCTAAGCCTTTATACCCAAAAAGCTTAGTAAACCACTCTTTGGGCCTTCTCCAAGTCCTTCAAATAGTTAACCTAAATTGCTTAGCCCATTAATGTGGCTGTGACGCCCCCAAATTCCGCTTGGGATCGGACGGACATTTGAAGCGTCGAGACATGCAACACAAGGTTACTTGCCCCCGTTCATGACATATAAGATGCAATATTCCTAACATGCATCTAGCATTATGCAATATTCACAGCGGATAATTTTTCTTTTTAGCAATACTATGCACCAAACCGAAATATCCCAAATACTTAAAACATACTTCATTCATAATGACGTACTAAACAACTGGGATCACAATAATAGTCCATATGGTTGTGATCAAAAGAGTGCTGGAGATTGAACTCCACAAATACAAGTAGTAACCTGAGGTAACTACTGTACTACCATCTACGTCGCACCATCGCTTAATCGATCGTTTCCAGATGGTCGATTCTCAATTCTCCTTCAGATCCTGTAATAAGATCTACCATTTGGGAGGAATGGTAGTTGGGACTACCACAGTGAGATTTGATTACAAATCTCAATAAGTTAACAAGAAACTTCCACACAGGTTAATGATGTATGCATGGTAGTAAAAGCATGAATGCATAATCAAATCATAAGTAATCATAGCATAACTTGACATACAACTCCTTTAGTTCCTGGGGCGTCAGCATCTGTGTCTCTAGAAGTACCTGCATACACTTGAGCTAGTATTGGAGGTCATGACTTTGGTTTGGAATCTCCAAAGGGAACAGTTCCATTTCTCTAGCCTCTTTTGGGACAATTTCTGATCAAGTGGTCAGGTTGGCCACATCTGAAACAGAGTCCTTGGGTAAGTTTGCACTTGCCTCCATGGTTCTTTCCGGACATCCCACATATTGGGTACGTGGTCATTATTGAGCTTCCAGTCTCGATGCCTTCTTCCTTATCTGGTCCAGTAGACATCTTCTTCATTTCTAGATTTTCTTCAGTAGCATACAATGAAGTTCTCTTTCATTCGGTATTGATCTGGATGGCTAGACCTCTCTGCTCAGCCTCTGCTATCGCGGCCACGTTTACTAACTCTTGGTAATTCTTTATTCTTAGGCAAGCTACTTGGCTACGGATCCATGGCTGGTCCAGCTTGAAACTTTCGTGCCTGCATCCTTTGAGTAGAAATCAAGTGCGGTGCAAACCTTCCTAACACCATAAACTTAGCGGCGTACTACTCTACGGTCAAACTGCCTTGAGTTAAAGTCGCGAACTCCTGCGCCTTTAGCTGTTTGATAGAATCTGGGAAGAATCCGTTGTCAACTCTTCCTTAAATCTCCCCCAAGACAATGCATCCAAACTTCCTAGTTCCCTAACTAGAAACTGCCTTTGCGTATCCCACCATCTTCCAGCTTCTCCTTAGAATAGGTATACAACATATAGAACCTTCTGGTCCTTAGTACATCCATAGATCTCGTATGTCCTTTCGAGATCCATAATCCATTTCTCGACATTTAGTGGCTCTTCATTACTAGAAAAGTTTGGATAACGATGGATCAAGAACTTCTCACACAGACAATCCCTGACTTCGGGTCTGGGTACATGTGCTTGCTGATGTTGCTATTGTCTAAGCATGTCAGTCAGCAAACGTACGGCTTCAGCTGATCCTCCATCCACTGGGGAATTCTGATTATCCTAATTTGTAACTCCCTCAGGGTTTTGAGGTATCCTACCTCGAGTCATGTCACTTCCTAAATCACACGAGTACACGTGTTACAACCATATACTATCTCTTATACTTCATGAAATTCAAGCCTAATAAAGACTAAAATTTCAAGCCTAATATTTGGTGCATTTCCTAAGGACATGTGGATTTAAACCCAGAGACGTATTGCTCTGATACCACCCTGTGACGCCTCCAAATTCCGCTTGGGATCGGACGGATATTTGAAGCGTCGAGACATGCAACACAAGGTTACCTGCCCCCGTTCATGACATATAAGATGCAATATTCCTAACATGCATCTAGCATTATGCAATATTCGCAGCGGATAATTTTTCTTTTTAGCAATACTATGCACCAAACCAAAATATCCCAAATACTTAAAACATACTTCATTCATAATGACGTACTAAACAACTGGGATCACAATAATAGTCCATATGGTTGTGATCAAAAGAGTGCTGGAGATTGAACTCCACAAATACAAGTAGTAACCTGAGGTAACTACTGTACTACCATCTACGTCGCACCATCGCTTAATCGATCGTTTCCAGATGGTCGATTCTCGATTCTCCTTCAGATCCTGTAATAAGATCTACCATTCGGGGGGAATGGTAGTTGGGACTACCACAGTGAGATTTGATTACAAATCTCAACAAGTTAACAAGAAACTTCCACACAGGTTAATGATGTATGCATGGCAGTAAAAGCATGAATGCATAATCAAATCATAAGTAATCATAGCATAACTTGACATACAACATAACATAACTGGCATAACTTAAACTGAAACTGAAGCTTAGCATGAACGTGACTTGAAACATAACATGGATTTGAAACATAGCATGAACGTGAGCTTGGAACATAACATGGACTTGAAACATAGCATGAACGTGAACATGCATAATTTGAACTTGAACTTGAGCATGACATAACATAAATCTGAACATGAACTTGAAACATATTCTTGTCTCATGGGATTACCATGATTTCGTGAACGTAAACTTGAACATAACATAACGTGAAACATGACTTGAACTTGGAATCTTATTCAATAGACTTAATCATTAACGTGACCATATGGGTGTTACACAGGTCCCCTTGAGCCGTGTGTCCCTGCCGATTACCGCATCACATCACAGATTTCTATACCAGCTGTGAGTGCGTTAATACGTACTCCACAGTTGTTGTGGCCCCACGTATTCTACGTGTCACAATTACTGTGTCTCGCGTAGTGTATGCTCTACAGTTGTTGTGACCCCATACTTCATGCTCCACAGTTGTTGTGGCCCCATGACTTATCTGTTTGTGCCACACTTGCTGTGGACACACGTAACATAATGTGTGGCACCAGCTAATTAGGCCCCATTCGTAACCTGTTGACTGTACTTCGTCAACCCAGGGAATTTCACACCTATTTAGACACTCCAGCATGAACAAAGGAGTTCCACTAGGATATTACCCCATCCTAGCGCTTAGGGTCGTGATTGAAATGAATGAATTAACTGCAGACATGACATTTCGTAACGTGACGTAACATGAACGTGACATAAAAGACAGAAATCTTGACGTAGCGTAACGTGAAATGAACGTAAGACGACAAACATGACATACTTTGAAACATAAATGTAACAAACAACATTTCATAACATGGCATACATATAACAGGCAACATTTCGTAACATAGCATACCATGTAACAGACAACATTTCTTAACATGGCGTAACATGTACCAGTGAATATTACGTGACATGAAATACATGTAACAGATGGCATACTTAACTTAACATGACATACTTGCAATGTATAGCAATACGTGACAGAATATCTTGTGTAACAGATGAATAATTCATGACAGAATAAATTCTGTGTAACAAATGAATATGTAATGACTTGGCATAGCACATATGATAACATGCATATATACAATTTAGTTCTCTTACTTATCACTCATACACATTAAACTGATAGTAAGTTAAAAGCTAACTTACCTCGATCTTCGCGCTTCGAGACAAAACTCAAGTGCGATCATGGGAAACTGAAAGTAGTGATTTCTAAAAATTAGAACTTAATCACTAACAATTAGGAATATGGAAAAATATCAACTTAGAGTAAAATTACCATTTTACCCTCTACATGTGGGAAAATGACCATTTTACCCCTAACTTAAGGATTTTGCATCCTAACTCCAAAAATCACCAAAATTTACATACCTTATGTAAATTTTGTCCTAAGCTCAAATATCAATTCAGAAAAATTTAAAACTAAACACAACCATCAAAACTCTATATGGCCGAAACTTACAAGGCTATTTCCTTTGCTTTTTGTTGTAATTCTTTCAAATCTCAAAACTCATGATTAAACCAAAATTTTTCTTCTACTACACTCATAACATATTCTTAAGAATAATCATGTTTTGAATCATGAACAAAAGTCATCAAAATCACTAAAACCATACTTGAACTTTTTGGTTTCTCTTCTAAGTTCAAAACAGAATTTTGTTTCTAACTTGTTTTGATCAACCTCTTGATCCATGACTTATAAAGAAGTGATCTTCAAACCAAAACATCACATGGTTCAAAAAGGTGTCCTAAAACAGATCCAAGCTTCAAACTCAAGATCACATGGGTAAACATCAACCAAAACATAAATTTAGCCAAGAACATCATCACTTTGGCCTAACCGAATATCTCCTTGCATAAAATTTCATATCTTCGAAACTAACATCAAATATCTTCAAAATAACATTCTAACATGTATATAAGATGCTTAGGATCTTCCAATAAAAATATCAAAGCCATTGGAATAAGATTAAACCATAAAAGATTTAAACTTTCTCAAAACAGAAACTGTTTTTCCTCTTCCAGTTTCTAAGTTTCTAGACCTAAGAAAATATTTCACCAAAACTTTTAATCATGCAACAAATCCTCAACCAATAATCATATGCACATGTTAACAGTACTCCATAAAAATTTCGGACCAAGATCTATTCATTAGCTTGGTCAAAAACTCCAAAATATAACACACTCTCCAGTTTATCGCCTAGAATGACCTTTCTGGGGTCTAAACAACTTTTTACCGATCAAATGATCTCCAAATGGAACGAATAAGGTATCCACGTAAACAATAATCCAAAATAAAGAACTTTCATGAAGGAAGAGTTGTGAGAAAACACTTATAAAAGCTTCGAAACCGGCGTTCAAAAGAGGTATGAAAAACTGTCCGAGAGTGTCTTTTGTGTTCTATGAAGGAAAAGTGTAAAGGAGAGTTGCTTTTCGTGGGAAGTGGACTGGAGAGCTTCTTACACAAGCTATTTAAAGTGATAGAACTGAAGGAATGGTTGAGTGTTGGCCTTTTCTTCTCATAAAAATCAGACCAAGATCTTTTCTCAAGGTGGAGTGTGAGATTGAAAGAGTGAGGTGGCCCTTTAGCTTTGTCTTTCAAGAACCTTCTAGGCCCTTCTTGTAAAGATCTGGCCAGCCAAGTGGGGGTACAAAACTTAGCCATGAAGCAATCCTATGGTGACCAAATTCGTGGGCCTTAATAGGCCTAAACCGAATGGGCCAAAATTTTGGGGTTTAAAGAGGGTTTGGGTTGCTATCAAGCCCAAATCCAATATCACTTGGTCCAATCAATTTTTCAAGGTTAACAAGGTTGGATAATGATGTTCTAACACAAATTTGAAGGATTAATAGCATGTGGAAGTGATTTAATCAAGTGATTAAACACAATACTATAAATCGGATTAGAAAATGTTTAGAGGCCAACTTTAGGGTTTTGGGGAAACCGTTTAGGGTTTCGATTTCAACAATGCTTTTGGGCTTTCAATTGGATTCCCACCATTTAGGGTTTCACTAGGATTGAAAACCTCTTTGGTCTGGCACAATTTGGTTGAGCAGATGAAACAAAGTTTTTGCTTAAGTGGTATAATCTCACACCTTGATTCCTTCAAATCCAACAAACGTTCCTCATGGTGCCAAGTGTCTAAAATTATTCACTAAGTGTGGCTAAGATCTTGCCAAGTGTCCACATAAAAGTTCTCTTATCTAATTTGGACATTCCACACTGTGATTTTGAAACACTGCAGTTGGTGTGCTTACCGAGGTTACTATTCACTTCGAAAAAGTGAATTATAAACTTAGCACTAAAAATTCCTAAATATTCATATTAACCTACAGTGAAAATATTATACCGAAATTCAACCTCGAAGTGTCCCTAAAAATAATTTCACAATTTCCAACTGACGTTTCGTCCGGAATTATGAAAATAGGATATTGCGCCATAAAATCCTAAATAATCCACCGAGTCTAATGGCGTATACCATAATGTATTCTGACACTTCAACCACCTCAAATAAATAAAACTCATATTTCTAACACCATAGTGAGTGATAACACTGACTATGTTGACAGACTAAAACCTATGCGATTGGTCGATTCGTAAAAACTTATGGAGTTTTCACGAGATTCCTAAAGTCAATAGAAATTCCACCAATGAATTTCTAGCGGGCTGTTACAGTGGCAACCATCCAATCCAATATGCCACGTGTCATTCCCTTACGGGCCTCTTGGCTTCTTATCCTCAAAATTAATAAAGCACTAAAAATTCTCCAAAATAATATTACTAACCATTCAAGCTCCAAAAACTTCTTTTTTCCTCAAAAGTCAATATTGCACTAGAATGCTCTAATAATTCTTCTAAACCCAAAGTATACGGTCCTTTTGCCAACTTAAATATCCAAAAAGTTTTCTTATTCTCTAATAGCTCAACTCCTAATTAACTAGGATTAAGGCTACTAAGGTCAAGGTCTAAGGAGCTTTTTAGGTGGGGTGTTACACAAGAGGCAGTCATGGAAGTCAACTCTTCTAGAAGGGGTGTGTGATACTAGTGTGTACGTCAAACACTTGACACACTTCTTTGCAAATTCTTTAGCGTCTATGAGTGTATTGGGCCAGCAGTATCCTGCCCTTACCAATTTTCTGGCCAATGCCTTTCCCCTAGAGTGGTTTTCGCATATCCTTCCACGTATTTCTACTAAAACGTACTATGCTTCTTACAGTGAGATGCATCATAGTTCTTATAGAGGATCTCATCCACCTTTACGAATCTCGTCACCCTTCTTCTTACCTTTCTTGCCTCCTCTTTCCCCTCAGGGAGTTCGCATATGTCTAGGTACTTGATGATGTTGCCTACTCACTCGGGCTCATTGCCGCCTACCATTTAGACTTCTAGTCCTATTGTTGGGACTTCTATTACTCTTCTCACGGCTTTCCATGGGAGGGGGAGTCCTACTCCAAATGCACACTTCAATGGGTTCAGCTTCATCTTGTACTGTCGTAGTACTGTGAACGCTTCTCTTAGGTCGGCCAGATGTTGGGTGGGCTCTTTGCTTTTGACTAACAGGTCATCCTTATAAACTTTCATAATTTCTTTGCTTTAAACATCCAATTGACCAACCTCTGGTAGGTTGCCCCTTCTTTCTTCAAGCCAAATGGCATGAATAGACAGGGGAAGCTTTATCATAGACCTCAATCTGTGATAAATGAGGTCTTCTCTTCTTCTGTTGGGTGCATTCGAATTTGGTTATAGCCTGAATAGGCATCCATAAAGCTCAACATCTTGTCCCTCATAGTAGCGTCTACAATGACATTGATTCATAGTAGGGGAAGCTATCTTTTGGGCAGGCTTTGTTTAGATCAGTGAAGTTCACGCACATTCTCCACTTTTCGTTCAATTTTTTCACTAGGACAATGTTGGATAGCCATTTGGGGTAATGGGCTTCCTTGATGAACCCTATGACTAGCATGCATTCTACTTCCTTGGCGATGGCTATATATTTCTCTATGCTGAATAATCTTCTCTTTTCACGCATCTTCTTGTGCATGGGGTCCACGCACAGTTGGTGTTTGATAATGTTGTTGTCAATCCTGGGCATATCTTCGTGACTCCAGGCAAATACATCCTGGTGCTCTACTAACAGTTGCTTTAGGTTCTCTTGATTTTCTAGGGGAATTTGAGTTCCAATCCGCGTTGTTGCATTGGGCGATCTGGGTATAATGTTATGATCTCCAAGAGCTCATTTGCCTCTACTTGTTGTAAGTTTTGCTCGTCCCTCACCTCCATGCCCCTGTCCAAAAGGATTGTGAGGGGTGGGAGCAATGTAGCTTGGTCGTCCTCCTAGGTGGCTTGGTCGACAACGTTGCTTGCGATAGTGCATAGTTCTCTCCCTTTACTCCACAGTTCCTGCACATAATATTCTTGTACTGGGGCTTGCTCGCCTCATGCTTCTCTCACTCCTCCTTCAGTTAGGAAATTCATCTTGAGGTGGTACGTGGAGGTGACTGCCCTGAGATTGTTCAGTGTTGGTCACCATAGTATAGCATTATACGAGGAGGGTATCTTCATGACCAAACAATCGGTCATGGTGGTCGCAGTGCGCATCCATCTTCCCGCCATAACTGGGAGGGTGAGAAGCCCTTCATTGGCGTCGGAGAGGGTTTCAACTTAGTGGTGTCTATGCCCATCTTTATGAAAGCCTCCAAAAATAGTATGTCTGATGAGCTTCTATTATCAATGAGGATGGGCCTGGTAGTGTAATTAGCAACCATGAGGGTTACTAACAGCGCACATTATCATGAGGGTACAATACTCCTTCTCAATATTCTTCCCCAAAAGAGATAGCTATTGAGGCATCAAATTTTTTGTGCTTGGGCAACCTGTTCACTACATACATTTCTTCATATCTCACCCTTCGAGAGTGTGCCCTCTTGCTAGATGAGGATGTGCCGCCCCAGCAAATCCACCTGCTTTGTACGTGGGTTGTGTCCTCTCTCAAATTATCGTTTGGGCTTTGCTCACTCCACGACCATTCGTTCAAGCTCTCTAGTGCTAGCCAGTTTCGTCACCCTTTGCTTCATGGTTGTGTAGTCCTCTGTCTAGTGTGAGTCCATTTGACGATATTTGCAGTAGCACCTATGGGTTTTGGGGCTGGCGGTGTTCTCTTTTTGCTTCTTCCTTTTCTTGCACATTCAAATTATTGTGGATGAGTCAGGTGTAAGGCTCTTGTCTCCTTTCGAACCTCCTGTCTTGGTGGTTCGATGCAGCTTTTCTATCCACCGAATTGCTTTTGCATTCTGCCTTTGGCTCCCATTTCCTTTGTTCTACAAAAGCCTGTAATGTATCTTCTGCATTGAGGAAGCCATCTGTCCTATCCATAAACTCTCTCAGGGTAGAGGGGGTCTTTCTAGCCAACTCAACAATGAACCAGCTATAGGGCCAAATCCTGCCTAACAGGGTGGCTAGGGTAATCTTCTCATCTTGATCATCTGTCATCAACCTCTCTTTATTAAAACAGGTGGGGTATGTCTTTAGGCTCTCCTCTTCCCTTTATTTGACGGTCAGGAGGTATGTCGCTTGGCACCTACTGGGCATAAATTGTGTTAAGAATTGTCTGGCTAACTCTTCAAAGCTATCAATTGATCCTGGCCAGAGTGTTCTAAACCATCCTCTCACCATTCCCCTCAAGGTCAGGGGACAAGATCGGCAAGCAATTTTTCCTAGAAAATCGTGGAGTGTGATATGCACCTTGAAGTTCTCCAAGTGATCTATTGCGTCCTTGTCATACATCTCTATCTATGGCATTTTAAACTTCTGTTGGAGCAGCACAACCATTACTTTTGTGCTGTAAGGCAAATCTGTGTACCTTAACAGTTGTTCCACCGAGGAAGATCCCCTCATCTTCTTCACCATATGCTCGTACTTGCTGGCAAGGCTACGTAGCTCGTCATGCAACTTCTTCTTTTCTGCATCCTCCGCATTCACTCCCCCATTGCTATGTGCTTCTCCTTCTCCCTATTCACTATGGCTGGGCATGGTAGCATCATTGAGCTCAATATTACGGTGCTTTAGTTCCTCTTTCTCTTTCCTTAGGTTTTCCATGGCATCTAATGGCATCTTCAACTTTTCTTATGTCACTATTAATCGTGTTTCCATGTCTGCAGGCGTTGCGTCTGGGTCACAAGTTGCTTGAGAATGCTTCACAATTTGCTTGATAGAACCACGTTGAAATTCGATGAGAAACTGAAATCACAAATTACGGATCCTAAAGATGGCGCCACTGTAAAGGATGTGTCCCAGCACTTGTTGTAATCGTTCACTTGCAAATCGTTAAGTTGGTGGCACATGTTGCCTTTATATATAGGCGTGGAGAGTATTGGATCAGTACTGTTAATTGACCAACTTAATTTGAGATTTAGCCATAATAAGACTTATCCCTAATATCACGGAAATATTGGATCATCACTCTCTTTGTATTCACAACGTAAGGGTCTCTCTGTGCTAATAAACAGGACGGCTAGACTCCAGGCATGATCCATAACTCAGATGGGCCTTGGGTCTCTAGTACTTGGGCCCCTAGTTCAGACCGAAACAACATTGTCCCCTACAGTATGGTCATTACACATATTACTTGAGTTTTAATTTTTAACTTTTTCATACTTATATTTTGAACTTCAATAATTTTAATTCTTCCGTGTTACACATCGGTCAAACTCACTAACGGAAGCCACATCATCTAAATGAAGTCTGCCACTTGTCATAATAAATAAGCTATAAAATAAAAAATTTTAAAAACATACAAAATCAAAAAACCAATTAAATTATTTTAAAAAATCAAGAGTGGCCATCCCGTTCCCTACCATTTTTTAAATTAAACTTTCATGACTTTTTTTTATATTTTTAATTTTTAGTATTTTTCGTATCTTTATATTTTATAATCTCATTAATTGTGATACATGGTGTGTTTCATTCGTCATGACACAACTTTCGTTAGTTGACTTGACAAGTTGACATAGATATAAAAGAAGGATCAAAATGACAATATGTGACACGATCGTGAACCAAACATGAAAACTGTGATGTCCTCATCGTTGGGTTGGGGTCTAATCGACCTCATCCAGACGGTCCCCAGCTGGCGCTTCAGATCCTGGCACATGGTCTACCGTTCTGAGGGAAAAAGGTAGTTGAGACTACCAAGTAAGATTTGATTACAATTCTCATAAATTAACTACCAACTTAACTAGTCGTATAGAGATGCATGCATGATAATAAACTGACATAAATGCGATATGACGTGAACATGAATGTGCATAACATGACTTGGCAAATTGCATGACATATGTTGACATAAGTTGAAACTTGACATGGATTGAAAACTGACTTGGACTGAAACTGACATTAACTTGGAACTTGTTCAACATAAACATGGTTAATTAAACATGAACATGTGTATGTTATATAGGTCCCCTTAATTGGTGTCCTCCTGTTGGTACTACATCACATCATAGGCATTTGTGCCAGCTGGCGTCATGATAACTGAACTGATTAAAAATTGATAAACATGAGGTTGGCAGCATCGGCGTTGGGTGTCTGACTTCCCTCCGTCAGCCAGTTAATTAGGTCTCATTCAAAACATGTTGATGGTACTTTCAACCTAGGGAATTCCACACCAGTTTAAATACTTCAGCGTGGACAATGGAGTTCAACTAGGATAATATCCCATCCTACACTTGGGATCATGATAAAAATAAAAAGACTCCACTGAGTCGAAAAGAATTTTCCTGACATACTCTATGCATGAGACATGATATGACATGGAAAAATCAACATGTGACAGATGGCATGACATGTAACAGATAAGCATGTACTTGAAATAACTAACATGGTATGACATAGTAGAACATTTATAATAATCATAAGTAACAATAATATGACAATCATGGCTTACCATTGTACATATAAAAATATATTAGAAAATAATTTGGAGGCTAATTTACAGTGATGGCGAGTGACATAAAAGTAGTAGAAAAATAGTGTGAACTGAAATGAGTTATTTCTAAGGGTTAGAATATCCCACTAATTACTATAAAACATGAAATTCATTTCCTTATGGAAAAATTTCCAATTCAGCCTTCTACTTGTGAGAAATGACAATTTTGCTCATAAATTAAGGATTTCGCATACGAACTCCAAGTTTTACCAAAATTTACATTCCTCAAATCATATAATTAAACTGATTCATGCAACACAAAAATGAAATCCGAGGTTCTAAGTTCATGCTAAGACATCAAAATAATCATTCCATAAAAATCTGAACTCCTCATATCAATAAAAATGCCCAAAATACTCAGTTTTAGTCAAATAGAACAAACCCTTGATGTTCTTGGTCTAACATTATTCAAATCAACACCAAAGACTACAAAAGTTCAAAAATACACTCTTAAAATGTTTATAAATCAAACCTAAGTGATAACTGTAACAGCCCGCTAGAAATTCATTGGTGGAATTTCTATTGACTTTAGGAATCTCGTGAAAACCCCATAAGTTTTTACGAATCAACCAATCGCATAGGTTTTAGTCTGTCAACATAGTCAGTGTTATCACTCACTATGGTGCTAGTAATATGAGTTTAATTATTTGAGGTAGTTAGAAGTGTCAGAATGCGTTATGGTCTACGCCATTAGACTCAGAGGATTATTTAGGATTTTATGGCGCAATAACTTATTCTCATAATTCCGGACGAAACGTCTGTTGAAAATTGTGAAATTATTTTTAGGGGCACTTCAGGGTTGAATTTCGTTAAAAGATTTTCACTATAAGTTAATATGAATATTTAGAAATTTTTAGTACTAAGTTTATTATGTATTTTTTTGGAGTGAATAGTAACCTCGATAAGCGCACCCATTGCAGTGTTTTCAAAATCACAGTGTGGAATGTCCAAATTAGGTTAGAGAAGTTTTATTTGGACACTTGGCAAGATTTTAGCCACACTTAGTGAATGGTATTAGACACTTGACACAAAGAAGAACCATTAGATAGATTTGTGAATGAATCAAGGTGTGAGATCATGCCACCTAAGCAAAGTTGTGTTTCATCTGTTCAACCAAATTGTGCCAGACCAAAGAGGGTTTCAACCCTAGCAAAACCCTAAATGATTGGAATCTAATTGAAACCCCAAAAGCTTGGTTGAAACCAAAACCCTAAATGGTTTTCCCAAACCCTAAAGTTGGCCTCCAAACCCTTTTTAATCCGATTTCTAGCATTGTGTTTAATCACTTGATTAAATCACTTCCACATGCTATTAATTAATCAAATCCTTGTTATGACATCATTATTCAACCTTTTAAACCTTGGGAATTTGATTGGGCCAAGAAAATTTGATTTTGGGATTGATAGCATCTCAAACCCTAACCAAACCCCCTTTAAACCCCAAATTGAAGCCCACTTGGTGGGGCCCACCAAGGCCCACGAAATTGGCCACCTTGGCAAAGCTTCTTGGAGAAGTTTCCTCCCCCACATGGCAGACCATCCACTGCCATTGGCTGCACCCAATAGTGCCTTGATGTGAAGGAGAAATCCACTCCATCAACCTCCATCTTTCACAGCTGCTGCAAGCAGTCTCTGCCCCTCTCTATTCTCCACTTTATGTCACATATCCACCTCCAATCAAGGGTCATTCAAGCCCATAACTTCTCCCTCCAGAAGTCTAAAGTCGTGCAAGACATACTTCTCTCCATTTTATCACTTCTTTCTCCCGTTCTTAGAGAGAAACCCAAAAGAGCTCTCTCGGGCAGATTTCTGGGACTTTTTGCGTGGCCATTTCCGACCCTTTGTATGTATTTTTGCACGATGATTCCTTTACATAAGTTGTTCACCTTTGAGTCTAGTTTCCGTGGATATATTATTAGTCTCATTCCATTCTCATTTGGTCGGTCAAAAGTATTTTTAACAATGGAAAGGTCATTCTAGGCGTGAAACTGGAGAGTATGTTATGTTTTGGAAGTTTTGACCAAGCTAATGGACTTATCTTGGTCCAAAAATTTTATGGAGTGTTGTTAACATGTGTTTATGAATGTTCATTGAGGTTTTGTTGCATGAATAAAGCTTTTGATGATAGATTTGCTTAGAGTTAGAAACTTGAAAACGGGAAGTGGAAAAACAGTTTCTGTTTGGTGAAAGTTTGAATATTTCGTGGTTTAATCTTATTCCAAAGGCTTTGATATTTTTATATGATGATCCTAAGCCTCTTATATACATGTTAGGATGTTATTTCGAAGATATTTAGTATTATTTTTAAAGATATGATTTTCTATGCAAGAGGATTTCGGTTAGGCCTAAACTTTGATGTTTTTGAGTTAGATCCATGTTTTATTAAATTTTAGCCATGTGATTTTAAGTTTGACGGTTGGATCTTCTTTAGGACACATTTTTAAACCATGTGATGTGTTAGTTTGAAAATCACATGTCTTTAAAACATAGATC
This sequence comes from Juglans regia, assembly GCF_001411555.2. Lineage (NCBI taxonomy): Eukaryota > Viridiplantae > Streptophyta > Magnoliopsida > Fagales > Juglandaceae > Juglans > Juglans regia. Next base: position 18,576,233 of record NC_049906.1, on the reverse strand, counting down.
AAGAGATTGATCATAGTTAGTTAGGAAAATCAGTTTCTGTTTTGGACTAAGTTTAAAACCAAAAACTCCAAGTGTTGTTTTGTGTTTTTTGGTGAGTTTTGTTTGATGTTTTAAAGCATGTTTGATCTTAGGATGATGTTATGAATATGTTAGAAGTAAGATTTGATTTTTTGGAATTCTTGGAGATGTTTTTATTAAGGTCAAAACTTGTGATTTAAGGTTTATTTTTTGTTAAAAAGTTTGGGTCTTTTTACAAAAAGTTTGGTATTGATAATTAGCTTTTTCTTAATGGATAGTTTTAAGGGTGTTTTTAAACTTAGGATAGGAAGATCTTTGTTACAAGATTTTGGTTTATTCATGAGTTTTGGAAGTTGAAAGAATTGCAACCAAAATAAGACAAATGGCCTATGTAGGTTTCGGCCATAGTGAGTTTTTCATAGTTGTGATTGGTTTTAAATTTTTCTGAGTTGAGATTTGAGTTTGGGACAAAATTTACATGAAGAATGTAAATTTTGGTAATTTTTTGGAATTAGGATATCAAATCCTTAAGTTAGGGGGTAAAATGGTCATTTGCCCACATGTAGAGGATAAAATGGTCATTTTACTCTAAGTTGTCTCTTTTTACATTTCTAATTGTTAGTAATTAATTTCTAGCTTTTAGAATAACCTTTTACAGTTCCTCGTGTTTCGCACTTTATTCTAGTAGAACGCGACGATAGAGGTATGTTAGCTTTTAACTTACTATCAGTTTAATGTGTATGAGTGATAAGTAAGGGAACTAAATTGTATGTATGCATGTTATCATATGTGCCATGCCAAGTCATTACATATTTATCTGTTACACAGAATTTATTCTGTCATGAATTATTCATCTGTTACACAAGATATTCTGTCACGTATTGCTATACATGCTATACATTGCAAGTATGTCATGTTAAGTTAAGTATGCCATCTGTTACATGTATTTCTTGTCATGTAATATTCATTGTCACATGTTACGCCATGTTAAGAAATGTTGTCTGTTATATGGTATGCCATGTTACGAAATGTTGCATGTTACATGTATGACATGTTATGAAATGTTCTCTGTTACATTTATGTCTCGAAGTATGTCATGTCTGTCGTCCTACGTTCATGTCACGTTATGTTACGTCAAGATTTCTATCTTTTATGTCACGTTCATGTTACGTCACGTTACGAAATGTCATGTCTGCCAGTTAAGTCATTCATGTCAATCACGACCCTAAGCGCTAGGATGGGGTAATATCCTAGTGGAACTCCTTTGTTCACGCTGGAGTGTCTAAATAGGTGTGAAATTCCCTGGGTTGACGAAGTACAGTCAACAGGTTGCGAATGGGGCCTAATTAGCTGGTCACCGGAGCGCGCCAGGCACTAACGCCGATGGTGCCACACATTATGTTACGTGTGTCCACAGCAAGTGTGGCACAAACAGATAAGTCATGGGGCCACAACAACTGTGGAGCATGAAGTATGGGGCCACAACAACTGTGGAGCATACACTACGTGAGACACAGCAATTGTGACACGTAGAATACGTGGGGCCACAACAACTGTGGAGTACGTATTAACGCACTCACAGCTGGTATAGAAACCTGTGATGTGATGCGGTAATCGGCAGGGACACACGGCTCAAGGGGACCTGTGTAGCACCCATATGGTCACTTTAATGATTAAGTCTATTGAATAAGATTTCAAGTTCATGTATTTCACGTTCAAGTCATGTTTCAAGTTCACGTTATGTTACGTTCAAGTTTACGTTCACGCAATCATGGTAATCCCATGAGACAAGAATATGTTTCAAGTTCATGTTATGTTATGTTCACATTTACGTTATGTTCCAAGTTCACATTTATGTTATGTCATGCTCAAGTTCATGTTCAAATTATGCATGTTCACGTTCATGTTATGTTTTAAGTCCATGTTATATTTCAAGTTCACGTTCATGCTATGTTTCAAGTCACGTTCATGCTAAGCTTCAGTTTCAGTTTAAGTTATGCCAATTATGTTATGTTGTATGTCAAGTTATGCTATGATTACTTATGATTTGATTATGCATTCATGCTTTTACTGCCATGCATGCATCATTAACCTGTGTGGAAGTTTTCCGTTAACTTGCTGAGATTTGTAATCAAATCTCACTATGGTAGTCCCAACTACCATTCCCCCCGAATGGTAGATTTTGTTATAGGATCTGAAGGAGAACTGGAAATCGACTAACTGGAAACGGCCGACTAAGCGACGGTGCGACGTAGATGGTATTACATTGGTTACCTCAGATTACTACTTGTATTGGTGGAGTTCAATCTCCAGCACTCTTTTGATCACAACCTTATGGACTATTATTGTGATCTTAGTTGTTTAGTATGTCGTTAAGTATGGAGTATGTTTTAAGTATTTGGGATATTTTAGTTTGGTGCATAGTATTGCTAAAGAAAAAAATTATCCGCTGCGAATATTGCATAATGCTAGATGCATGTTAGGAATATTGCATCTTATATGTCATGAACGGGGGCAGGTAACCTTGTGTTGCATGTCTCGACACTTCAAATGTCCGTCCGATCCCAAGTGGAATTTGGGGGCGTCACAATAACGTGCTAGATCAACAACCAAAATCACATAATTCATCACTAAACAACCGGCATGCTCACTAAGTTAAAAATCGAGTACCACCTGTTTTTGACTTAGAACAAAAACATTAAATCCAAAACTTTCGTAAAGTAAACCTTCAAGAAATAAAAACATAAAATTGTATTCAAGTTCTAAACATATGCTATGCATTTAATCTAGGATCACTTGTAAAAAATTGCATAAAAAATATCCAGTAAACTCATGAGCTTTAAGTTTGTGCCATTACCAAACTTTTTCATGCAAAACATGCATCCAACAAAGATTTAAACTAAATCTCTTCAAAACAAAACTCTTAACACCTAAACAAAATTCTTAAGGTTTCTAGAACCAACAATAATCATAACCTCAAAACAGAAATTGTTTTGTGTTCCAGTTTCAACCTCAAAGAATATATGTATAACTCTTTAATAAAAATATTGACATGCTTTGGATCAACTCATGACATGTATAAAACTGTGTTAACATTTCATCATATTAATATCTACCCCTAAATTTAACAAAAACTTCAACAAAACATCAAGATTTCACAACTTCATCCATATCACCCAGTATGACATTTGCATGTTCAAACCCACTTTTCACCAATCAATATGCCACAAAATATGTCACAAAATATTGGAAACTAGACTCAAAGAGGAACAAATATTTGTAACACCCCTTCTCGTAGGTATAGAATGTTACGTACATTCATAGCGTAACGCCCGATAAAGAGATTTGATTCCATAAAACATACCTCATTTATTGAATCATCAAACTAATTTACCATAACAGAGTCTCATAATATAAAAGCTAAAACATACAAATAACATAAACTAGTTCCATGCACCAAAATCACTTGTTCCACTGTCTAATCATAACTAGACCCCACTGGTACTAACACTTATTCAAGGTCTAAGTCTCTGGAATAATAATTTACTCCTGGCACTCCCGCTCTATATCCACAAAATCATCATTTGGGACATTAAAACATAAAACAGAGAAACAAACAAATGAATGGAAGACTCAGTAATAGCACATCAAACTGTAAACTTAACTTAGCTTGACATTAGGCTTAATTTTGAAAACTTACATACATCATCAAATCATTCATTAGTAACATATGTGGAATCAAACATAATTATGGCAATACATGTAATATGGATGTATGAATGACTGACTCCATGCATATCCTATCATTCGTACATAACTTATTCATATTCTCTTTCAATTAGTGGTCATCATAAAATGTGTGCATTGGTCTAATTGTTGTTGACCGTATATAACATATTATAACATATCATAACATATGGTGAACCAAGTTTGGTTCTGTGGCACCGTATAACAATATAGTGAAACACACTTGGGTCTGAACCATGTTTGAGTCTGTGGCACCGCGTACATATCATAACATGTGGTGAAACATGCTTGGGTTTGTGTCATCTCAAAATATCATAACATACATGTGGTGGACCAAGCTTAAGTCCGTGGCTTGCACATCCACCCATAACATAAGGCCAATCTTAAAGCTTGTTTATTATTCATGTGTCTTCTAAATAACTTTCATAATGCATGTGAATATGTTGACTTTATGAATTTACATGGTGTGACATACTCTCGTGCTTGGCATAACATTAAACATAGCTTATTAACATGAGTCTTACGTAACATAGCATAGCATGGACATGGCAGGATGTAATCTAAACATTACATGGTATACGTCTAATTTTCATGACATATCATCCATTCTAACAAAACTCCATCTCAGCGTAGTATACATAGTCTCAGTCACAAGCATATCATCGTAATTCATCGAGGTTCATGAAAAGGGGCTAACCTTGAATTGGCTCGTAGCCTAGCATAGGTAAACATCACATTTTTCAAGCAAAAACATAATAATTACAGCACATATAAAGTTACGATCATGCTACTTACCTCTTAGTGCTGCTTCCACAATCTCACATCGTAGTTCGTTACCTATATGAAGTACTAATAGTCACTAACGTTTCTAGAAAAACATGTCATAGCATTTGACTTAATTAATCACATGCTAGGGAAATTAATCTAATAAAATATTTGGTTATATACTAAAATTTATAACAACTAATATCATATAATTATTTAAAAGCTAATATTATATTTAATCTTTCACATATACTTAGTAGAGTAATTTAAGGTTTATACAAATCTATTAGACAAGCCACAAAAATCTCACATTATGGCCCTGTTTGGGGTTGGGTATGAGTCTTAGACTCTTAAAAAGTGTTTAAATAGTCTTAAAAGCTCTTTAATGGAAAAAAAATTAGGTTGTTTGGGTGTTACATATTAAAGCACTTTTAATCTCAAATAAGCTAAAAAGTACATTTGAGGAAAAACATCATTTTGATGGTTTTCCTTAAACATGCTTTCCCGGATAATGTGGAACATAATTCGAATTTTAAAAAGACTGTCAATAGATAAAAATACCCATACAATTTTTAGATAATTACAACTTTCAAACTTTCAAAAATATAATCATAATTTTTAAGAATTCAAATAATCGTAATTTCTACATCAGATAAAACTTTTTTAATTTGTTTCCAAACAAATGTAAGATGTTTGAAAGTGTTTTAAACATATAGTTATTAAACAGTAAATAACTTTTTAATAGTAAACTTGTTACTTCAGTTGTAAGCTGTAAGTCCTAAAGTTATAAGTTATATGTCCCACTGCAATCTCAAACATGCACTATAACATGGGTATGTTCAAAAGGTTTAAAATAAATATAACCCTTTATACTATACTACTGTAAATTGGTTGATAAATTCAATACTTAATAACATAATTTAATCTCCTAGCATTTTCTGAAAAATAAGGTTTTTGGGCTAACATAAATTCAAACTGAGCCCCAATAAAAATATTAAGCCAGCCCACTAAAATCCTTATAACAGTTTCTGCAACCAATAACACCAAGCCCACATGAAAAAACAGTCCACTTAAATAATGTTCTAGTTCTTGAAAAGCAATAAAAATCGAGCCCAGAATATAACAAGGCCCATTTGAGAATTTAGCCCTCATAGACATTAACAAGGCACCTGGCCGAATGGGCTTAAGGCCCACTTTTGATTTAAGAGGGATAAACATTCCTAGAGAAAACGAGGAGCTGAGAGAACGAACCAATTGCGACAGTGGGTTTGGGTGGCTAGCCAAGAGTCATGATAGCCCAACTGGTGGAGGCTCCCTCTAAACGTGGTTGAGTAGTACTACGGGTCAGCCACTATAGGGGTGCACACTTTGCAGATCCTACGTGGCTGAACTGTTTTTATTTCTTTTTCTTTTTTCTTTCCTTCTTGAATGGATTTGACCACAGCAACCCCATTTCAGGTGGAGTACGTATTAACACACTCACAGCTGGTATAGTCACATGTGATGTGATGCGATAATAGGCAGGGACACACGGCTCAAGGGGACCCATGTAGCACTCATATGGTCACTTTATTAATTAAATCCATTGAATAAGATTCCAAGTTCATGTATTTCACGTTCATGTTATATTTCAAGTCCATGTTATGTTTTAAGTTCACGTACATGTCATGTCACATCAAGTTAAATTTAAGTTCCAGTTCAAGTTGTGTCAGCTCATACCATGTTATGTCAAGTTACATTATGCTTATTATTTTATGCCATGTTATGCCAGGATATGTTATATTTTCTATTGATTTGAATATGCATTCATGCTTTTACTGGCATTCATGCATCATTAACTTGTGTGGAAGTTTCCTGTTAACTTGTTGAGATTTATAATTAAATCTCACTTTGGTAGTCACAACTACCATTGCCCCCGAATGGTAGATCTTGTTATAGGATCAGAAGGAGAACCAAGAGTTGACCAACTAGAAACGGTCGACTAAGCAATGAGGTGACGTAGATGTAGTTACCTCAGATTACTACTTGTATTTTGTGGAGTTCAATCTCCAGCACCCTTTTGTTTACAATCATTTTGGATTAGTGTTGTGATCTCAGTTGTTTAGTATGTCATTATGTATAAAATATGTTTTAAGTATTTGGGATATTTTAGTTTGGTGCATAGTATTGCTAAAGAAAAAAAAGATTATCCGCTGCGAATATTGCATAATGCTATATGCATATTAGGAATATTGCATCTTATATGTCATGAACGGGGGCAGGTAACCATGTATTGCATATCTCGATGCTTCAAATGTCCGTCCGATCTCAAGTGGAATTTGGGGGCGTCACAGGGTGGTATCAGAGCAATACGTCTCTGGGTTTAAATCCACAAGTCCTTATGAAATGCACCAAATATTAGGCTTAAAATTTAGTCTTCATTAAGCTTGAAATTTTTGAAGTATGAGAGATAGTACGTGGTTGTATACGTGTACTCATATATTTTTGGAAGTGGCACATGACTCACAGTAGGATAATCAGGATCCCCCGATGGATGGAGGATTAGCTTAAACTATACGTTTACTGGCTGACATGCTTAGACAACAGGAAGCGCTCTTACCCAGACCCAAAGTCAGGGGTTGTCTGTATGAGAAGTTCTTTATCCATCATTATCCAAACTTTTCTGGTAATGAAGAGCCACTGAAAGCCGAGAAATGGATTATGGATCTCGGAAGGACATACAAGATCTGTGGATGTACTGAGGACCAGAAGGTTCTATATGTATACCTATTCCAAGGAGAAGCTGGAATATGGTGGGATATGCGAAGGCAGCTTCTAGTTAGGGAACTAGGAAGTTTGGCTGCACTATCTTAGTAGGGATTTAAGGAAGAGTTCGACAACAGATTCTTCCTGGATTCTGTCAAACAGTTGATGGTGTAGGAGTTCACGACTTTAACTCAAGGCAGTTTGACCATAGAGCAGTACGCCACTGAGTTTATGGCGTTAGGAAGGTTTGCACCACACTTGATTTCTACTCAATAGATGCAGGCACAAAAGTTTCAAGCCGAACTTCAGGCAAGGATCTGTAGCCAAGTAGCTTGCCTAAGAGTAGAGAATTACCAAGAGTTGGTAAATGTGGTCGCGATAGCAAAGGCTGAGCAGAGAGGTCTAGCGATCCAGATCAATACCAAATGAAAGAGAACTTCATTGTATGCTACTGAAGAAAAATCCGAAAAGGAAGAAGACGTCTACTGGACCAGATAAGGGAAAAGGCATCGAGACTGGAAGCTCAATGCCGACCACATACCCAATATGTGGGATGTGTGGAAAGAACCATGGAGGTAAGTGCAAACTTACCTTAGGGCTCTGTTTCAGATGTGGCCAACCTGACCACTTGATCAGAAATTGTCCCAAAAGAGGCTGGAGAAATGGAACTGTTCCCAATGGAGATTCCAAACCAAAGCCACAACCTCCAGTACTAGCTTAAGTGTATGCAATCACTTCTAGAGACGCAGATGCTGACGCCCCAGGAACTGAAGAGTTGGCACCGTCACTGGTATTTTTCTAAGACCTATATATTGTTAAGCTTATTTAAGGTTGATTAGATTGCAATTGATGGTACAATTGTATTATTGATACTTTGGGTAAGTTGAATCATTGAGGTTTATAACTTGTACGCAGTTTGATTCAAGCGAGGCCCTATTTTTAGTGATTCTGGTATTGCACGAGAGTTCAGTTAATACTTTGAATTGTTACCAAGTGGTAAGAGTAACATTTCTCATTAGGAGTATTTCTATTCATACTAGTGTAGATATGGAATACCTTTTAGTAGTACAAGGAAGGATATTCAAGGTTGATGAATTAGTATCCCACGTATTTGGAGTTTGTTTTGATTCTGAGGTTACAATGAAATTTGTGTTCGGAAGAGTAAAGTGTGAGGAGAAACTTTGGCCTTAGTAGGATTCACTTATGATAATAGTTTTATCTAATCGCGAATAAATGGTTTCTGGTGAAGCACCGTGTTTGTGGAAACCTAGATTGCCCTTATATTGGAGACAATTATATAGGGAGTAAAATCTTGGTCTTGAGGTTTTATGTGAAAAGTAGGAACAAATTCTTTGAGTCAGAATAAGAGGCAGCTCATGATGGATAAAAGAGCTATGGCAATCATAAGAGAGAAAGTCTTGAGACTAGATTAATACCTGAACAATTATCGATATACCATCTAGGAGGAGGAACATTTCGTTTTGATTATGAAGAAGTAAGCTAGTTCAAGACAGATGGAATTCCTTGAGGAAATAGAGAATGTGAATTCAGTTGTGTATGGATTAAATTCTTCCAAAATGAATTGCAAGAATACTTGAAGTTTTAGATTTAGAGAGTATGCTGGTACGACTTGACCTACCATGTGGATGACTCCAGTACAAATTGATATGATTTGAGAGAAAGAGAGTTAAGAATGGAAGATATATATACACGTTGTGGATAATTCTTTGAATAGTGAAGAGAATAGTGATTTCATTTAAGCAAGGATTCAGTATCCTAGAAGGTCAGCCAAGAAGTCATTAAGTTTAGGTAGTAACCTTTGAGAGTGTTATACTTTTATGTTATAGTGGTAGTTATTTTGTATAACCATGTAATGGTTATAGATAAGAATAGCGTTGACTACAAGAGGAAGGCTTTACCTCAAGAAGAATGATACCTGCCTCTTCGACGTGATGAGGCATCCAATGATGGGCAGTAGGTTGGTAAGCAACTTCTTCATTTGAGCATATTTTATGTTTGTACTTACATCGATTTCGAGGACGAAATCTTTTTTTTAGGAGGGGAGGATGTAACAGCCCGCTAGAAATTCATTGGTGGAATCTCTATTGACTTTAGGAATCTCGTGAAAACTCCATAAGTTTTTACGAATCGACCAATCGCATAGGTTTTACTCTGACAACATAATTAGTGTTATCACTCACTATGGTGCTAGAAATATGAGTTCTATTTATTTGAGATAGTTAGAAGTGTTAGAATGCGGTATAAGTTTATTATTTAGGATTTTATGGTTAAATAAGTTTATTTTTATATTTTCGGACGAAACGCCTGTTTGAAATTATGAAATTATTTTTAGGGGCACTTCGAGGTTGAATTTTGGTAAAAGATTTTCATTATAGGTTAATATGAATATTTAGGAATTTTTAGTGCTATGTTTATGATTCACTTTTTCGGAGTGAATAGTAACTTCGGTAAGCACACCAATTGCAGTGTTTCAAAATCACAGTGTGGAATGTCCAAATTAGATTAGAGAAATTTTATTTGGACACTTGGCAAGATCTTAGCCGCACTTAGTGAATAATATTAGACACTTGGCACCATGAGGAGCGTTTGTTGGATTTGAATGAATCAAGGTGTGAGATCATGCCATATAAAGAAAACTTTGTTTCATCTGCTCATCCAAATTGTGCCAAATCAAAGAGGGCTTCAATCCTAGTGAAGCCCTAAATGGTGGGAGTCCAATTGAAAGCCCAAAAGCATGGTTGAAATCGGAACCCTAAACTATTTCCCGGAACCCTAAACTATTTCCCCAAACCCTAAAGTTGGCCTCTAAACATTTTCTAACCCGATTTCTAGCATTGTGTTTAATCACTTCATTAAATCATTTCCACATGCTATTAATCCTTCAAATTTGTGTTAGAACATCATTATCCAACCTTGTTAACCTTGAAAAATTGATTGGGCCAAGTGATATTGGATTTGGGCTTGATAGCAACCCAAACCCTCTTTAAACCCCAAAATTTAGGCCCATTCGGTTTAGGCCCATTAAGGCCCACGAAATTGGTCACCATGAGCATTGCTTCATGGCTAAGTTTTGTACCCCCACTTGGTTGGCCAGATCTTTACAAAGAAAGGCCTAGAAGGTTCTTGAAATACAAAGCTAAAGGGTCACCTCACTCTTACACTCTTACACTCCACCTTGAGAAAAGACCTTGGACTGATTTTTATGAGAAGAAAAGGCCAACACTCAACCTTTCCTTCAGTCCTATCACTTTCCATAACTTGTGTAAGAGTCCACTTCCCATGAAAAGCAACTCTCCCTTACACTTTTCCTTCATAGAACACAAAAGACACTCTCAGATAGTTTTTCTTACCTCTATTGAATGCCTGTTTCGAAGCTTTTGTAAGTGTGTTCGTGCAAAGTTTCCTTCATGAAAGTTGTTTCTTTGGGAGTCTAGTTTACGTCTATACCTTATTCGTTCCTTTTGGAGATCATTTGATTGGTCAAAAGTTGTTTAGACCCCAGAAAGGTCATTTTGGGCGATAAACTGGAGAGTGTGTTATATTTTTGAGTTTTTGACCCAGCTAATGAATAGATCTTGGTCCGAAATTTTTATGGAGTACTGTTAACATATGTATATGATTAGTGGTTGAGGATTTTTTGCATGATTAAAAGTTCTGGTGAAATATTTTCTTAGATCTAGAAACTTAGAAACTGGAAGAGGAAAAACAGTTTTTGTTTTGAGAAAGTTTAAATCTTTTATGGTTTAATCTTATTCCAATGGCTTTGATATTGTTATTGAAAGATCCTAAGCCTCTTATATACATGTTAGAATGTTATTTTGAAGATATTTTATGTTAGTTTTGAAGATATGAAATTTTATGCAAGGAGATATTCGGTTACGCCAAAGTGATGATGTTCTTGGCTAAATCTTATGTTTTGGTTGATGTTTAACCATGTGATCTTGAGTTTGATGCTTGGATCTGTTTTAGAAAATCTTTTTAAACCATGTGATGTTTTGGTTTGAAGATCAAATCCTTATAAGTCATGGATCAAGAGGTTGAGCAAAACAAGTTAGAAACAAAAATCTGTTTTGAACTTAGAAGAAAAATAAAAAAACTTCAAGTATGGTTTTAGTGATTTTGATGACTTTTGTTCATAATTCAAAACATGATTATTCTTAGGAATATGTTATGAGTATAGTAGAAGAAAAAGTTTGGTTTAATCATGAGTTTTGAGATTTGAAAGAATTACAACAAAATCAAAGGAAATAGCCTTATAAGTTTCGGCCCTATAGAGTTTTGATGGTTGTGTTTAGTTTTAAATTTTTCTAAATTAATATTTGAACTTAGGACAAAATCTACATAAGGTATGTAGATTTTGGTGATTTTTGGAGTTAGGATGCAAAATCTTTAAGTTAGGGGTAAAATGATAATTTTACTCTAAGTTGATATTTTTTCATATTCTTAATTGTTAGTGATTAAGTTTTAATTTTTAGAAATCACTACTTTAGTTTCTCGTGATCGCACTTGAGTTTTGTCTAGAAGCACGAATACCAAAGTAAGTTAGCTTTTAACTTACTATCAGTTTAATGTATATGAGTGATCAGTAAGGGAACTAAATTGTATGTATGCATGTTATCATATGTGTCATGCCAAGTCATTATATATTTATCTGTTACACAAGATATTCTGTCACGTATTGCTATTCATTCCTATACATTGCAAGTATGTTATTTTAAGTTAAGTATGCCATATGTTACATGTATTTCAGGTCACGTAATATTCACTGTCACATATTACGCCATGTTAAGGAATGATGTCTGTTATATGATATGTCATGTTACGAAATGTTGCATGTTATATGTATGCCATGCTATAAAATGTTCTCTGTTACATTTACATCTCGAAGTATGTCATGTTTGTTGTCTTACGTTCATGTCACGTTATGCTACATCAGAACTTCTGTCTTTCATGTCATGTTCATGTTACGTCACGTTACGAAATGTCATGTATGCCAGTTAAGTCATTCATGTCAATCACGACCCTAAGCGCTAGGATAGGGTAATATCCTAGTGGGAACTCCTTTGTTCACGCTGGAGTGTCTAAATAGGTGTGAAATTCCCTGGGTTGACGAAGTACAATCAACAGGTTGCGAATGAGGCCTAATTAGCTGGTCACCGGAGCGCGCCAGGAACTAACGCCGATGGTGCCACACATTATGTTACATGTGTCCACAACAAGTGTGGCACAAACAAATAAGTCATGGGGCCACAACAATTGTGGAGCATAAAGTATGGGGCCACAAAAATTGTGGAGCATACACTACATGAGACACAGCAATTGTGATACGTAGAATACGTGGGACAGCAACAACTGTGGAGTACGTATTAACGCACTCACAGCTGGTATAGACACCTGTGATGTGATGCGGTAATCGGCAGAGACACACGGTTCAAGGGGACCCGCTCATGTATTTCACGTTCAAGTCATGTTTCACGTTATGTTATGTTCAACTTTACATTCACGCAATCATGGTAATCCCATGAGATAAGACTACTCTATCATGGTGACCCTATATGACAAGAATATGTTTCGAGTTCATGCTATGTTATGTTCACATTTATGTTATGTCATGCTCAGGTTCATGTTATGTTCAAGTTCATGTTCAAATTATACATGTTCACATTCATGTTATGTTTCAAGTCCATGTTATGTTTTAAGTTCACGTACATGTCATGTCACGTCAAGTTAAATTTAAGTTCCAGTTCAAGTTATGTCAGCTCATGCCATGTTATGTCAAGTTACATTATGCTTATTATTTCATGCCATGTTATGCCAAGATATGTTATGTTTTCTATTGATTTGATTATGCATTTATGCATTCATGCTTTTACTGGCATGCACGCATCATTAACTTGTATGGAAATTTCCTATTAACTTGCTGAGATTTGTAATCAAATCTCACTGTGGTAGTCCCAACTACCATTCTCCCCCGAATGGTAGATCTTGTTACAGGATAAGAAGGAGAACCAGGAGTTGACCAACTAGAAATGGTCGACTAAGCAACGAGGCGACGTAGATGTAGTTACCTAATATTACTACTTGTATTTTGTGGAGTTCAATCTCCAGCACTCTTTTGTTCACAACTATTTTGGACTAGTGTTGTGATCTCAGTTGTTTAGTATGTCATTATGTATAAAATATGTTTTAAGTATTCGAGATATTTTAGTTTGGTGCATAGTATTGCTAAAGAAAAAAAAATTATCCACTGCGAATATTGCATAATGCTAGATGCATGTTAGGAATATTGCATCTTATATGTCATGAATGGGGGGCAGGTAACCTTGTGTTGCATGTCTCGACGCTTCAAATATCCGTCCAATCCCAAGCGGAATTTGGGGACGTCACAGCCATTGTGTGACGTACCCTCGACTCATCGTTGTCCCTCTCGTTGCCCAGCACTCGCGACTCCTCAGCCTCCCTCTGCTCGTCACTGCCCAGTACCCACAACTCAAACCTCTGTTTCACCGCCCATCTGCTTAGCAACAAGAGGTAACTCCTACCTTTGTCTCATAGCTACCTCTATCTCATGTAGAACTTGTGGAGTTGGTGGTGGAATTTGTGGTTGCTGCATGTAGAACTTGTGGAGCTGGTTGTGGAATTTTTAGTACTTTTGGGTTGAAGGCTATGATTGGGGATTGGTGGTTTGGTTGTTGAAAATTGGGTGTTGGAGCTTGCATTTCATGGCCTAGTTTCATGCAGTTTTATACAGATTTTGCCATTTTGGTGTTGGAAAGTGGTATCGAGGATTTGGGACTCTATTTTCTTCTCATCTTTTTTTAAAAAATTCTGATGGTTATTAGGTTAGGTGGATTTGTATGGTGTAATGACCTTCTCAAAGTAGAAAAATGTTACATGCTCATAAACTGATCGTAGAGCACTTCCCTTGCTTTGAAAAAAGCAAAAATTTCATTGCTTATTGTTAGATTTACTTTGTTAGAAACCTGAGAATTTTCCTTGTGGAGGCGTTCAAGTGATTTTATAGAACACTTTTACTTTGAATGACAAAAGTTGTAGTTATGTCTAGCTTTTGGTTGCCCCATTCCCACATTCCAAACCCCATTGGAGATACACGCATTGGGCCAATCTTCACCTGTCACTATCAACGAACATATCCTCCTTAAATTCAAATACACAAACAAACCAAGAGGAATGTTCAAGTATATACCTTTCCCCAAGGCCAATAGGATGGGAGTTTAAGGGGCTTAAAGGGTGAGGAAGGAAGGGAAATCTCATTATATCATCTTTATATTTTTAAAAGAAATTTGCAAAAACTGATGAGCTATGTCATCATAAAAAATTAAAAAGTAGTATATTTTGTAGATTTTTTCTTTATAAAAACTGTTTTGAAATACTTTTGTTCAATGTTACCCACCATTACTAGGGTTGTGTTAGCTTATGTTACTTAGCCTTGATTTTGTGCCAGAGAATTATGTTTTATTTCAAGTCTCACAATGCTTCGTTGAGAAATATCAAGCCCTCCTCCTCTCTCTTTGAGAAAAATGTTATTTTTTTTGCTACTCAAAAGAAATGTCATTTGAAGTTCTCTGTTTTCATCCTTTACTAGTGAGTTCCTCTTTTGTTTCTCCAGTATGTAGAGTTCAGACGCTTCCTTAGCCATTTTTCCAGTATGTAGAATTTTTCTTTGACTTGATTTCAAAACAAGCCTGTAATTCTTTCACTACTTTGTAGATCAAAATATTTTGAACTCTGGTGCTATTTGAGACTTTTTTTTTTTTTTGCCTGTTTCAAGTGCTAATTCCCAAATACTTGCCTGTGGTGGTGGGTAAGCCTGTTACTTTCATGTTACAGTTCAAGTGCTCTGCCAGAAAAATACAAAAAATTGATGACCATAAAAACAGGGTGTTGTCAAGTTGTCGTTCATTTTGATCGTTTGCCGTTATATACACTCTGCAGCTTAACTACTTGTACCTTGTTGTCCTTTTGCATTGGTGGAATAAATCGATAGCTTTGGTTATGTGTAACACCCTGCTTAATTAACTTTTGATTAACCCTTAAGTGCTCTAGATTAGGCTTTTAATTATGGCTTAATCACTTTCATTAAGGTTGATAGTGGGATTAGCATTAATGTTGGTACTTAGTGTTAATGAGCTAAGGATTAGAGAGGCAAGCCCATTAGTAATTTTGGTGAGGCTTTTTAGGACCCAAGTACATTCATGGGCCTAGTCCAAGAAAAAAAAAACTTGAACCAAGCCCCTAGGAAATGAAGGCTAGTCTTGGTCCAAGTATAGGAAGGCATAAGGCTTTTGGTGTAGATTGGACCCTTGACCCTTTTCAATCTCATATGGCCCATAGCCATTTTGGACTCATTTTACCATTCAAAGTTTGAAAATTTGCTAAGGCCATTAACCATCATACTTGAGGTTAGTGCACTTTAAGCTATGCTTTGAAGCTTAATCATGCTTAATCTTTTCTTAAACTTTTTAATTCAAATTTTCTTGAATTAATACTCCCTTAAACAATAATTAGAACATGTTAATACCATAGCTAAACTATTCCACATGTCATTAAGAAAAAATGACATAACAAGCCCAAACCATGCTTCGATCAGTTTTGTGCATTGCCCTTTGTAATGCTTGGACTGTTTTGCCCTTGGGTCCAACATTTTTGTGGTTTATCCTCAAGGATAATATGGTCCTTAAACACCTTATGAGACCCTCCAAAACTCAGTTTGAGCCATGGACGAAATTGGTTGCATCAGCTAACTCAAAGAACCAAACCGGGTGCACCTTGGTCTAGTTTGTGTAGGAACCAATTGGATTGAGTTTGAACCAGCCTCCTGCCATGGTTTGTACCACCACCCCATGCCACCTCCTTCTCCACCCAATCACCAAGAAGTCCCATGACCATCATGAAGGATTTTGACTCATTTTTTTTGTCCAAAAAGCTCCAAAACAGAACTGATTTTCTGCCACCACAAAACCACCTTCATCCACCTGTTTTCAAGAGTGGTTTGAGGGATCTTCTGCCATCCAAATGATGCCCCAAGACCTGGAGTCATCTACAGGACCCTTGCAGCTACTGTGGTGAGGAAATGATGGTGGTTTAGGGCACTATTCCATTCTGCACAAGTGACCTAAGCTCATGCAAGCAAATCTGGAAATTTTTCAGATTTAAGCACCTCCCACATCACCCAATCACCAAGCACCCAAGCCAACATCCCTCACCCCTTGGCTACTTATAAATACTTCCCTTCCCTTCTCATTTCACCCACACCACAGCTCCAAGCATCATCTTGACCTTGAGAGCATTTCCCCCTCCTAGAGGTCAAAAGAGTGCAAACCGAGTGAGTTTTGGTGAGTTCTTGAGTGTTCTTGTGTAAGGCAGTCTAGAGAGCTTGGAACGCCAAGAAATTTGTAAGTTTTCTTCCTTTTCATCTTAGCTAGCATGTCAAGCTTTGTTTCCAAGTGTTGGTATGAAATTTGGTTGAGTTTTGAGAAGGTTATGATGCTTAATGCAAAATCGGGTCAATTAAAGGAAGGCTTGAATGATTGAATGTTTTTAATTGGAAGTTTAGCTATGGCATGTCCTAAGCATGATTTGATATGATCTATAAATATCCTAACATGATTATGGAAGGTTAAATTTGTGATTAGAAGCATGTCATGATAGGTTTTAAATCTATCTTGTTTTGATCATTAAGCATGAATCGGTTTTAAGCATATTGGTGATTAAGGATTTCTTAGCTTTGACCAAGTGTTAGGATGATTGATTACTCAAGGATTAGACTTCATAATGTCCCTAAATATGTTAGTGATCATTAATGATTAAATAAAATCGCACATGCATGCATTCATAGGGATCAATAGTTGAAAATACACATAGGTATCAACTAGGATGCATGCCACGGGTTGGGACTAATTGGAAAAGTTCCACTTTGAATCTTGGAAATATAAGGGCATAGATGGTTTTAGAATGCCAAAAATATGAAGTCCAAGAAATTTGGTTAAATTTGGAGTTCGTTTGCAATTAGTGAAAATTTAGGGCCTAAATGGCAATTTTTGAAAGTCTAAGGGTATTTTTGTAAATATTTAATTTTTGAAGCGTTTGATTTTGAACCTATCCATAAGAGTGTTAATCCTAACTTAGTATACACACGATTTATGCAGCTATGACGCTAATTTCAAATTTCTCCGAAAGTTTGTAAGTTGGCCTCTAACTTACACCTTGATAAATTTCTTATGAATTATTGATAAATGCTTTATTTATTCTTCAATTATCATTTTGAGCATAAATTATCATGTTATATGAAATATTGAGTGCATACTTACATAACATATGACATTTTCACCATTTTTGCATGTTACATTTATAAATGTCATTTTTACATGAAATTTACTACATATGCACATGTCATGAAAAATATTTGTTTTCAAAGCATAGCATAAAAATCATTTTTATCACGACCCCAAAGGCAGGGATGGGGAATTATCCTGGTGGAACTCCTATGTCCCCTCTGGAGTGTTTAATAATGGAGTGGTAACCCATAGGTTGACAAAAAACAGTCAACAGACTTCAAATGGGTTCTTTTTAAAGAACGCCGGAGCGAAGTCAACATGTTATGACACCTAACGCTGGTAGGTGTACACGTTATAATTTTTATGATGTTATGTTATTTACCAATGCATTGAGAACAAGTCTATAGACAACGTAGTTTCGTATATACTACGGTCACCAGCATGTACTCACAGTGCATATGGAGAACTGTGACATTACCACACATTATGTTATTAATTAAGATAGTTATGTAAGTCTATGATGATGAAATTTTTATGAAAAAGTTGTCTTATCAAAATGATGACGAAATTACCTATTGAGTAAAAACCCGTGTCTCCATATTTAAAAAAAAAAATAAAGATGTTGAGAATTTGGATGGGAGATATGCATACTGCTTTTTCCACATCTCATGCATTGCACATCTATCATTTTTTCATGATTGATTTATCTTTGTGTCAGTTAGTTGTTTAACTTACTAAGATTTCGAATAAATCTCACCCTTTTATGGGTCCACTATCATTCCACTAGGAATGATAGAAGTTGTGTCAGGAATCGACCAAGACGAGATTGATGGAGCATTGGATTCACATGATTGAGGAGGAGTTGGATCTGGAGAGGAAGCTGGACTTAATTTTGATGTTCATAGCCCAAGTCCTTTATGATTTCGATCGTATTAAGATAATTATATGACTTTATATATAAGTCTATGCTACTTTAGAATTTCGAACATGATGATTATCTAATGAATTTGGGATGTTTTAGTTATTCTGGCATATTTTTCACCTTAACCTTTTATTCCTGCTGCGATTATTGCATACTGCTAGTTGCATTCTAGGATGCATTGCATAGTAACTGTCATGAATGGAGGTATGTAACCTTGTGTTGCATGTCCCGACGCTCTAAGTCTTCATTTCATCCTTAGCGGGGATTGGAGGCGTCACATTATGTGAGAGAAATAATGTACAAAGTATAGTCCCTTCCCCTATCAGTGGATTTCAAGACATATATAGCAATCAAATCTTGTAAGTTCTCCTCTTATTATTGTAGCTTAAGAAGTTAAAGTTTCATTAATCATTAACTTTTCTTTTCTCATTTTGCCCATTTTTTCATGGCAGAAATGTAACATTTCTTAATTCTCAGAACCACAAGTACATCCCAGAACCTTCATGAAGAACACAATGAAAGTCCAGAGATCTCCAGTAGAGAGAGAGAGAACTCCATGAGAGGAAAAATACCAAAAGAGAGGAAAATTAGTTTTGTTAATGTTGTGTTGGGGACTTAGCTGATTAGTTAAGTTTTAAGCATTGTAGTTAGACGGGTCACTTGTAAAGTTGTGGTGATGTTATTTTATATGCTACACCGTACCAAACTTATGATGTTCATTTGTAAAATTTTTACAAATTCTCTACGTTTGTGTTTTTATTTATATAGCACTGCATCTGTGAAAGAAAAACGACAGTGTACTTTCCAGCAGCAACAAAGTAAAAAAATTGTAAATGGTAAAAATAGGCATCACTCAAGAATATAACTTCAGAAGCAAATTCAAAAACTGTCAATAGTAAAAATTGCAATTCAATTCTTCATTAAAACTCGAAATCCAAAACTATACAATGGATGAACTGATATGAGAATACATCATAAATGATTCAAATCACCAACTGAGCAAGATCGAATATATCAACTTGAGCAAACTCGAAATCCAAAACTATAAACAACAAGAGCCAATTATTTGATATGAGTAAATGGCAACCATCTCTCCTTGGTTTACAATTTCTCGTCCTCCTTCAACTTGAGAACAAGAGTAGCAGTTCTTTTCTATTAGCATACCTACAAACTCATAAATCATACATTGCATAATTGCCAAAATCAATTTTTCTTACAACCGATGCCAATAAAGAAAGTGGGAATCATTCATTGCCCTGTGATTTTGTCTCTTTGATTTCAGGTCCAAATTAAAGCTACTTTTATCAATCTTTTAATTTAGTTTCTTTGATTTCAGGTCCAAATTAAAGGAAAAAGTTGGAATCATTCATTGCCCTGTGATTTTATCCATCTTTTAATTTGACATTCTTTAGCAGGCATAATTATGTCAAATAGGTATAGAAGACCAAGATTCCATGCACTGACCATATATCAGACTATAAGAAAATTAATGTAATGTCATAATGCCTTGCCCAGAGGGTGGATGTATCTGAGAACACTCTTTCTGAAGCGGCTCTATTTTATTATTATTTTTTTTTTTTATCAAAGAGCCGAAGGTCACATGTCCAATAGTGACTTCGTCCCAAATTTATTAAAGACCCTCACTATGGTGGAGGAAACCATATCTACAAACCATCACCTGAAGACCAGACATCATAAGGACATCAAACCAGAAAAACCAAAAAACAAAAACCAACATAGCACAAACAACCTTACTTCCTATGTAAATGAATATATGGAAACCCCCCCTTTTCCAATCTAATGATACCTCTAATAAGAGAAGGAATATCCGGTAATGAAGACCAAACTCCAGAGGAACCTAGAGCTCTATGCTTTGCAAATCCATATGCCGCTGAATTCGCCTCTCTAAAAGAATGAGTTGAAGAAAAATTGATCCCACCTAAACGCCTTTGAATTTCTTCCCAGAAATCTTCCATATACCAAAGCCCACATCTTTTATTCCTTAGCTAGTGAATAACAAGCAAAGAATCCAATTCGATTTCCACATTCGTATAGCCCAACCTATCAATGTTCCGAAGACCATGCCATAATCCCATTACTTCTGCAAAATTATTCGAGTGATGGCCTAGAGTGACGGCAAACCCGCTTATAAACTCACCATTTGAACTTCTTATATTCCCTCTAGCCCCTGCATCACCAGGATTCCCTAAAGAACACCCATCAATATTCAGTTTCACCCAACCCTCCTTCGGCGGATTCCACTTGACCGTAGATGCAACTTTCTCTCGAGTCAAAGGACAAGGCAACTGGAAGCAGCACAGCATGTCTTCATCTCTCCGACTTAGAGCTTTAACTTCCTTTATTTTCAAAGCAGCCCAAGAGATCTAGAACCTGATAGAGGACCAAACCGACTGAGAAGAGTCCGCCACTCCCTCCATTCTCGCCTTGCACCGACAGACCCACAAACGCCATATTAAGATCGACAGCAGTAAAGCAAGTAACTACCCACTAAAGGAAGAATTACTTGCTCTTCTATGCCAACAAGCAACCCTCTCTTTCCATGGCTTACCTTCCAACCTCGGTACACCCAGGACTAATGAGCACCTCCTCCACCTATCTTCTGCGAAGCCACCTTTGGCAAATACGTGATCTACATCTTCACAAGCTCGAACACGACAACAATCACAGCATGATACTACTGGAATGCCAATCCTCCTCACACGATCATCCAACGGGAGACATTTATGCATTGCTTTCCACATAGTCACTGATATTTTCCTTGGAAGAGCAGGATTCCAGACCCATTTCGCCCATGGAAATGTCTGCCCCTTAATTCTTATGCAGTTCCAAGCACCCCGTGTCGTGAACATTCCATCAGAATTCGGCAACCAAAGTATTCGATCTTTCCCAACTTTGACACTTCCCAACTGCTCAAGCACCTCCTTTGTTTTTTCCTACCCCAAAAGGCGTGTAAAAAGCTCAACATTCCATCCCAGTCCAGACTTGCAACCTGCCAACGTAAGCCCCTGCAACTCCGTCATTTGCTACTGGTTACATAATGGCTCAGCGCCAACCCACCGATCATGCCAAAAGGAGACCAAGCCACCTTTCACTTGCCATTTCGAGTTCTCATGTAAAAATGGAATATGCTTCAACACCATTTTCCAAAACTTTGACCCTTTTTGTGGATCAACCATAGTGATGTGTTTGTTTCCAACATATTTACAGTGGAAACAATTCGACCATAGCGATGAACCTTAAATCAAATTCCATGCAAGCTTCATATGTAAGGAATTTTGCACCTCACGTAAATTATGGACGCCTAATCCACCTTCCGAAACTGGTTTACAGATAGCATCCCAGAAGCACCATTTTCTCTTAGGCTTCCCATCAGTAGTTCCCCAAAATAAATTACACAGCATCCTTTGAATTTTTTGAAGAACCATTTGTGGCGTCTGTATAACAGATAAGCAGTGCACAGGAATACTTTGCAAAACATGTTTTATTAATAAAAGCCTAGCTCCATTAGAAAGGAGTCTAGATTTCCACCCACCCAAATGACCCCGGATTTTATGGACCAAATCCTCAAAGTGGGCACTCAAAAGTTGACCCGATATAATTGGCACACCTAAATAATGGAATGGAAAGCTCCCTTCCATGAACCCCGTAACCGGAAGCAATGCCCACCTACGTCCTGGAGAGATATGCTTAGAGAAAAAAATGGAGGATTTCCTTTTATTAACCACTTGGCCTGACCACTCTTCAAAAACTTTCAAGATGTCCTTAATAGATCTCAAAGACGCCTTACCACCATTAGTAAAGACCACAATATCATCAGCGTAAAGAAGATGGGAAACAATAGGAGTACCTCTATGGTGATAAAAAGGAACAATTTTATCCAACACCACCTGTAGTTTAATCATTCTTGTAAAAATCTCTTCTACCAAGATGAACAAATGAGGCGAAAGAGGGTCTCCTTGCCTAAGGCCATGCCCTCCTTTAAAGAAACCCTTTGGTATACCATTCATGACCACAGAATACCAAGGCGTAGTAATTGTCGAATAAGCGAACAAAAAAATTCTGAAAAACCGAAAGAACTCAGAACATGCAGAAGAAAACCCCAGTCAATACTATCATACGCCTTCGCCATGTTAATCTTCATAACAACATTCCCACCAAAATTTGGCTTATTAATAGAGTGGATCATTTTTTGCATCAAACTAATGTTCTCAAAAATACTCTGGCTTGGAGTGAAAGCACCTTGTTCGGGAGATATCAGTTTGGCTAACAACGGGGCAAGTCGTTTAACCAAAATCTTAGAGCACAATTTATAAAACACTGAACATAAACTTATCGGCCTAAATTTATCGAAGCTTGATGGATTTTCCACTTTCGGTATAAGAACCAAAAAAGAAGCCGTATAAAATCGAGGAAATGCCATACCTCGAAAAAACTCAACCACTACATCAACTAAATCAGAACCCACAATATGCCTGCAAGATCTGTAAAAACCCAAACCAAACCCATTAGGACCAGGGCTACTATCAATCGAGATAGACATCATGGCATCATGAACTTCCTGCGAAGTAGGAATCTGACATAAATCCTCATTATCAACTATACCCTCCAAGTTTGGTGCTGCATGTGGAACACCTGCTTCCAGGAATTTTTGAAAGTGTCGCATTGCCCCCTCATGAATCTGTTCCAGAGAAGTAAGACAAGATCCATCTTCCAGTTGCATTATCTTGACCTCTTTCTGATTACGACGACTGACCGCACAAAAACATTTAGCACTTTCTTCCCCTTTTTGAATCTAAGATTGCTTTGCCTGTTGGAATAATCTTTGCTCTTCTCTATCAATCCAAACGGAAGCTCAACCTGAGAAACAACAAGTTCAATTTCCGCATCCTCAGAATAAGAATTTTGCAAACTCTCCTCTAAACCCCTTATCCGGTCCTCAAGATCCGCAATATGCTTATCTGTTCTTCCAAACACCTACTTATTCCATATACACAAAGCAGCCTTCACACGTTTCAGCTTCATCACAAGAGTTTCCAACTTCGAGCCCCTTCCCTCGTCACCATGCCAAGCTTGAGAAACACAACTCAAGAATTGATCATGAGAAACCCACATCAGCTGAAATTTAAAAGGGCGGAACCCATACGACTCCCTTTTTTCTTCCAAAAAAACCTACAGAGGTGCATGATCCGAAGAAGACCTGTGAAGATATTTCATATGCGCATCTGGGAAGAGGTTCAAAGCTGTAACATTCAAGAGCACACGATTTAAACGGGCCCAGCTCCTAGATAAACCTACATGACCTACACCACGAGAGAGATTGTCCAGAAAAATTCATTTCCAACAAGCCGCAAACATCCACCCAATCATCATCTTGGTGTGAGGCCCATGAACAAGGCCCAACCTTCTTGGAGAACTAGATACGATGACGTTTTGGTGAGCACGGCACAATACGGAACCCCTTTCGAAAGCTTACTGGATGGCATTGTCTGAATTAGTGGAACTCAAGGAGCAGTTGCAAGATTTGTTGGACAAGGTTTCATCAGGCCTAGTGTATCACCTTGGGGAGCTCCAGTTCTCTTTGTAAAGAAGAAGGATGGATCAATGAGAATGTGTATTGATTACAGGGAACTTAATCGGGTGACCATAAAGAATAAGTACCCATTATCCCGTAAAGAAAATTTGTTTGATCAGCTTCAAGGTGCTCAGGTATTTTCAAAGATTGATCTTCGATCGGGTTACCATCAATTGAAGATCAGGGCAAAAGAAGTGGTTAAGACGGCTTTCAGGACCCGATATGGCCATTATGAGTTTTTGGTCATGCCTTTTGGCCTGACTAACACCCCAGCAGTATTCATGGATTTGATGAACAGGGTGTTCCATGAATTTTAGATAAGTTTGTGGTTGTTTTTATTGATGATATACTGATATACTCCAAAAGAAAGACTGAGCATGAAGAACATTTGAAGTTGGTACTTGGGACACTCAAAGATAAAAAGTTGTTTGCTAAATTGAAGAAGTGTGAATTTTGGCTTGATTCAATCACCTTTTTGGGGCATGTAGTTTCGAAAGATGGCATTTCAATGGACTTGGGAAAAGTATAAGCAGTAGTTAATTGGTCGGCACCGAAGAATGTTCATGAGGTTAGAAGTTTCTTGGGATTGGCGAGTTATTACCATCGATTCATTGATGGTTTCTCCAAGATAGTTATTCCTCTAACTGCACTCACCAGGAAAAATAATAAGTTTGAATGGACATCAAAGTGTGAAGAAAGCTTCCAGGACTTGAAACAGAGTTTACTAATAGCTCCGGTGTTAACAGTCCCCACTGCTAGAGGTGGATTTGTAGTCTGTAGTGATGCATCAAGACTTGGATTGGGGTGCATACTGATGCAACATGGGAAGGTTATAGCATATGCCTCATGCCAACTGAAAGTATATGAGCAGAATTATCCCACACATGATCTGGAACTCGCGGCAGTCATTTTTGCACTTAAGATTTGGAGACACTATCTGTATGGGGAAAAGTGTGAAATTTATACGGGTCACAAGAGTTTGAAATATTTCTTCACCTTAAAGGCATTAAATATGAGGCAGAAGAGATGGCTTGAGTTGATCAAGGATTATGATTGCACCATCAATTATCACCCAGGCAAAGCTAATGTTGTAGTCGACGCCTTAAGTAGGAAGTCAATGGGACCGGCAATTGCAACCCTTACCACTCAACATAGGTTGTTAATGAACTTAGAAAGAGCCAAAATTGAGGTCATCACTAATGACACAAATACTTTCATGGCTGCTCAAAAAGTGGACTCAAGGTTGGTGAAGCTAGCGGAAGAAGTCGGGAACGGGGACAAACCTGATTTTAGCGTTTTCGAGGATGGAGTTTTGAGGTTTAGAGGTAGATTATGCATACCAGCTAATGATCACTAAAAAGGGTAATTCTTGAAGAAGCACATCGTTCTTTGTACATAGTTCACCCAGGGAGTACCAAGATGTATCAAGACTTGAGAGAGTCTTTTTGGTGGAATGGTATGAAAAGATAAATTGCTAAATTTGTGGAATAGTGCCTAACTTGCCAACAGGTGAAGGCGGAGCATCAGAGACCAGCAGGATTATTACAGCCACTCTAGATTCCAGAATGAAAGTGGGAGCATATCTCCATGGACTTTGTGACAGGCCTACCAAGGACATTAAGCTGACAAGATGCTATATGGGTGATCATGGATTGCTTAACAAAGACCGCTCACTTTGTGCCCATCAAAGTTTCTTATAAGCTAGAGAAACTAGTTGAGCTTTATGTGCAGGAGATAGTGAGGTTGCATGGAGTTCCGGTATCCTTTGTGTCAGATGGAGACCCTCGTTTCACTTCCAAGTTTTGGCAAAGCTTACAAGAGGCAATGGGTACTAAGTTAAGTTTTAGTACTGCTTTTCACCCTTAGACAGATGGTTAGTCAGAAATGACTATTTAGATCTTAGAAGATATGTTGGGGGCATGTGTGATGGATTTTAAGGGAACTTGGATGCGACATCTACCATTGGTCGAGTTTGCTTATAGTAATAGTTTCCAGGCTAGCATTGGAATGGCACCCTATGAGGTTTTGTATGGCAGAAGGTGTAGATCTCCAATGTATTGGGATGAAGTAGGTGAAAGGAAACTTTTGGGGCCATAGATCATTCATCAGACCACGGAGAAGATAGATATTGTTCGAGCTAGAATGAAAACAGCTCAGAGTCGACAAAAGAGTTATGCCGATAATTGTCGCCGCCAGTTAGAGTTTGAAGTTGGAAATAAGGTATTTTTTAGGATAGCATCAATGAAAGGAGTTATGAGATTTGGAAAGAAGGTCAACTGAGCCCTAGATTTATCGGACCCTTTGAGATTCTTGATCGGATTGGACCTTCGGCTTATAGGGTAGCACTTCCACGGGCTCTTGCAGAGGTGCACAATGTATTTGTTTCCATGTTGAGGAAGTACATCCCACCCACATTATTGACTACGAGCCACTTCAGATTCAGGAAGATATGACTTATGCGGAAGAACCAGTACAGATTTTGGACAGGAAAGAACAAGTGTTAAGGACTCAAACTATCCCTTTGGTTAAAGTGTTGTGGAATAATCATGCTATCAACGAAGTATCTTGGGAATTCGAGGAAGAGATGCGAGTTAAGTACCCTCACTTGTTTGACGAGAATTTTTTATAGCTTGTAGAAAATTTCGAAGACGGAATTTTTGTAAGGGGGGGAGGATGTGAGGCCCAGTCCCGTGAACAAGGCCCAGCCTTCTTGGAGAACTAGATACGATGACGTTTTGGTGAGCATCTCTTCCATCAGTTTCTTTTCCAATTTCTCCTCTCGTTGGTTACTTCTTCCCCTATTTTTCTCTCCCCGTATCCCTTTCTCTTCACACATCGTTTCAGTTTGCACTTATTGCCTCTCTACACTCTTAATCCCTTGCAAATTAGTGTGCCTCTCTCTCTCGCGTCCTTCTATTGTTCAGTATTTGTTGGTGCTGCAGTTTTGGGTAAAACAAAATTCAGACTTGGGTTGCCGAGAGCTCCACCAGTTGGTAAATCTCCTCTTTTCTCTTTTCCTCTCTAAGATTTCACATCTCTCTTCCTCTTACACAAAATGTTTATTGAATAGAATTTTTTTAAAAGTGCAATCTATGGTTTTGGTGGATTTTTCCTGTGCATCTTCGTGTTTGTTGTAGTGGCGTGATTACATTGTTCTACTCAGTTTCTCATAACCATAGAGCCTCCAACCGTAAGTTATTCACTTAGTTGGGTAATTTTTCCTCTCTTGAAGAAACAAAATTCCGACTTTGTCACTGAATCACAGGGAATTATTTTCATCTCTAGATAGTGTTGCGTCGCTCTTTTCTTTCACTGATCACCACACGATGCTAGGTATAAGATATTGTTTTAAACTTCCTTAGTCACCTGTTTACGTGTGTAAGAATAATAGAATTTGATTTGTTGGATTTGTGCTTTAGAAATAAATAGTTGGGAGTCTTGTTGGGTGCAAATTAACATTTAGAAGTGTTGGTTTTTTCTTTTTGTGGAGTTGTGAACGGAGAAAAATGTTTAATGTGTAGTGTTGTTTTGGTTGAGTTGTTGGTGTTTGCTTGGAATTATGGGCTGCTGAAATGGGTTTGATTTATTGATTATTTGAGTGGACGTTGGTTTCAGAGGGTGTTTAGGCCAATATTGAAATTGGTATATGGTATTTTGGGTTGAAGTGTGGGTTGTCCAAGTGATTATACGACTGTTTGAGGTGAGTTAAATTTGCTGAAATATGGTTTAGAATTTGAGTCTTAATCTTTTAGATCGAAATTGTGTTGTTAGTCTTTAATACTTAGTTTATATATATATTATTTTTATGAATAGGTGACGAGACTAATAGAGATCATTTTCAAGGCATAGATAATACGCTGTAGGAATTAGGTAGGCGGGGTTCCTATACTAGGCTTTATACGAGTTATTAAGACTGAGGTTGACTTTCTGAAAACTTTGCATATTTTGTGATGAAATGAGAACTTGGGAAAAACCAACCTCAGTCGCTTATTTGCACTACTCATGAAATCTATATGAAAACGAAAAATATTTTCTGACATGCATTGTGTAGAGATGAGCTAAATTTTGTTATGTTGTCTCTAAAATCTGGAAAAGAGCGATATTCAAAATCTGAAAAATTGTGCATTGATTTAGAAAGATGTTCCGACTGATGCTTTCAGTATGTGAGAATGATCTGATTATGTTTTGGTACTCTGTTTTATTTTGATATGGAATCTGAAAAACCTTTAGCTTGGTGTACTGATCTTGTATTTGACTCTATCCATGCTCTGCTATGCTTTGTTATGCTCTGCTTTGTTTGGGTTGGTACCAACTTCTCTGTCTATGAGTGCACCCACTTTGGAAACATAATAGTTTTGTTGTGGTCTTTCCTTTGTGCACACTCGGGGCTCTGAGAGTAATAAGGGAAAGATTTCACCTGTCTCTGCCTGGTTTGGCCACCAAGATTAGCACAACCCTACCACGAGGGTGAAACATGATCTCTGCTTTGTGCGATGCTCTGTTTTAATGTGATGATGATGCTCAGGTTATGTTATGCCAAAGTACTCTGGCTTTTACTTGTCTTAAAACCACCGCTCTGTTACTTTTGAAAACATGTTTTGTTCTGCATGATAACTCTGAAAAATATTTTGTTCTGCATACTGTACTTTGTAAATGCCCATGTTTGCACGCTAGCATATGTCCTCTACTTACTGAGTTGTTGATAACTCACTCCCCTTATTTTCATAATATTTTTAGATGATGTGGAGAGTCCAACTGAGGACCTGGATTAGGAATGGTGAGCATGATTAAGCTGAGGAGAGGATGTTAAAAGAAGGAATTCTAATGTCTTTTAGATTTGATGTCTTTTAGATTTAATAATGTTTTTGGTTTAGTAGGACTTATGGAATTATCAGTTTGGTATCGTATGACTACCGGGAGATTGTGGACCCCTTGGTTTATTATTATTGTAGTAATGACTTTGCGGAGTTTTTAAGGTGTTTATTTAGAGGATATGAGGTTGATTTTGCTTATGAAGTTTTTTGGAGATTTTGTTTTTAGATGTGTTGGAAAAAATGTTTATAAGTGACAGGTAGTAATTCTCCAACCCACCCGGGTATAGGACGTTACACTTGGCCTTCCCCCTCTCCTCTCATGATCATTTCTAATAATATTAAAGTCGCCCAAGATGATCCAAGTCAGGTTCTGATGATTTAGCTCTAACAACTCACTCCATAATCTCCTCCGATCCATATAGTAACATTTTGCATAAACAAAGGTCATTAGGATATCGCGCATGTTATGTTTAAGCTGCACTGCTATGAATTGCCCACCCATACAAACAAATGAAAGCTTCGTATCTTGAGACCAAAAAATCCACATCTTACCTCCAACACTAGCGTTCGATTCACAATAGTCATAATGCAATATATCTCGCTATACCAGTATTTTAGAATGATCCCTCATGGGCTCCGCAATTACTAGGACTTTCGAATGCAACTTTGAAACTAACTTTTTCAGACGTCGAGCTAAGGTCCCAATACCTCGGGTATTCCAGAACAAATAAGTCAACACTATAGATTACGTCGAAAGGGCTTGCTTTTAGCCCTCACTGATTCCCTTAACTTATAGCTTTTAGCCTTCACAACATTTCCCTGGATAATATCAGAGTCCGACTGGACATCCTTTCCCTTAGCCAAGTGCTCCACAACCCCCTCCGATTCAGTATCCGAACAGGTATGTACCTCAACGACATCTTCATTCCGAGGAATCATACCAACTTCATTTTGGATCCCCATTTCCCTCGCAATTGCCTCATCCATCTTGCCATGATATTCCATCTCCTTAGCGCCCCGTGCTTCATCATTCCCAGGCATCACCATTCCTGTACATTCATCCGGATGGCTAAGTACCTCACCAATAACCCCACCAGCCATAAGATGAATCTCACATCGATCCTCCACCACCTTCACCTCCATTGAGTCATCAACTCTAACAGGTTCAGGACCTGCCACTACACCATCCTCTAGTACTCCTTCCAAGAACTCCCCTGTCGCCCCACCCTTCACATTCTCACATTGATCTGTCACCACCTCCATATCCATTGGCTCATCTTCCCGAATAGGTTCCAGATCCAAAGCAATAATTTTCCTGAACTGTCAGCATCCCAATTCATCCTATCATTTTGTACCTTGTTTCATTTCTCATCATTCCCATCATTACTGAGCAATTCACCCGAGTCTTGAAATTTGCTAGTCTCACCTTCCAGAAACTCTACAACAGGTTGATCACCACCTTTGTCTTTACTCACCCAGACCTAATCTATCTTAACAGTTTCTTTCCTCACTTTTCGATCACTCACCTTAGGTTTACCAACCCATTTGCACATCCTGGCATTATGCCCTTGCACATGGCAACGCAAGCAGTATGTTGGTAAAGTCTCAAATTCAATAACCTGATAAAGATTCAGAGGAGTACCAATCCAAGTGGCACGCAAAGGCTCAATAGACATCCATTTCAACACAGACTCTTGCACCATCCATGTGTGTCGCACATCGTGTAGGGTTATCTTGCTTCAAAAATCTTCCAATCGAGGTTGTGATACTTCTAAAAAATGATTCATGATAAAAATTCAAGGGTAACCCCAAAAGCGAAATCCATACAGGAACACGAACTGGTTCCTTATCCTCTTGAAAATCAGCCGTTTAGTGAAAAGCTCTGTATTGGATTCCATCTATCTCACAAAATTCACTCACAAAGGCCTTCACGAAATCTTCTTCCAATGTTAACCTAATAAACATGTTCCTTGGCCGTCTCATGGCAGATACGACTGGCTATTTCATCAACCCCCAACGTAGTCGAATAAAGGTACGAATAGCGTCTAAGGATGGTCTTTTACGTAGAAATTTCAAGACCAAGGAGTACTGGAAAGGCATAGCAGATCTATCAATCTCCTCCTTGGAAAAAACCACACAAGCTTCCCCCTCCACAGTTTTATGTGATCTAAACGGCACAACAACTGCTGGAAGAGGTTGTGGAGAGTCTATCACCATATTAGCAAAGGATTGAGAACGAAACGATGGCCATGCAATGGCCTGAAGGCCATCGGCGGCAGCCATGCAAACCCTAAGGCGCCCACAAATAGTTAGAGAGAAAACCCTAAACTACTTCTCTCAACCCTTCTAAAGCGACTCTTGAACATATAGTTCAAAAACATAAACATCAGTTTCACTCAAAGGATGAAAGCATGAATTGTCTTTCTACATGAAATGAGTGAACCTCTTACTACCAATTCATTGTTTTTGGAGAATGAAATTGTTGATAAGCCTTTTAAGATGACATGAGGGAGAATTCACAACAATGTTTCAAGGATCTTCACAATATTTTAATTGAAGGATCTGCTTAAAATATGCAAGCAATCCACACTATCTCTTATAGTACAAAAACTGAAGCTTTCAATAATCAAGCTTTGAAAGATAATTCAAGCCTAATCGTTACTTCTAAGGCTATGCACCAGCACTGGAGTTAGCTTATCGCATAAACTTGAGAAAAACCCAATTTCCAACAACCATTATCAGTTTCAAAATCTCTAAGATGAAATAGTAAACCGATGATTTTCTTACAATCCAAAGCTCAATTCTTGTGTTCGTCTTGAGTTAGAGAAACCCAGTATGAAAGACAAAATCTCAAAATATTCAAATTAGTGAACTTTGCGGAACTGGAATATAATAAAAGATTAAATTTTTTCTTGTACCTATAAAAGCAAGGAAATGGGTTCCAGTCGAATCTTCAAACTCGAAGAAGTGAAATCGATAAAGAGAAACAAAAGACTCACATTGACCAGACCAACTAACAATGGAACAAAATACACAATCACAACATCCTTTTCGTAACCCCAACACAGACACAAAAAAAAACATAATGAAATTGTAGAAACAAATTGAATAGAAGATTCTTTGGATGGAAAATTATATTACAGTGGCGCAGATCTGGACTTCGATATGGATTCTCTTCCACATATATGGACGCAGTACCCCTAGAATCACAGAGAAACAAAGAGATGGAGTAAAGAGGGAAGGTAAAAATGGAAGTGTGAGAGAGAGAGAGAGAGAAAGAGAGGAGCACACATGGCTATGCCCTAGAATCACAGAGAGACGAGCCCCGAGGAGTAAAGATGGTACGAGAGAGGAACATGAGAGATCGACTTGAGAGAGGAAGTTGGCTGAATGAGGAAATCGTCTTGATTCAAGAAGCTTGATTAGCCTGGGGAGACGGGGAGATATTCGTAGAGAAGGAAGCTTGAGAAGAGGGGAGGAGACTAGGAGAGGAAATGGCATGGGGTGGGGTGGGGTGGGGGGCATGAGAGAGTGGGAACCAGTTCACTTGTTAGTGAACCTGGTTTGCCACCTCAGGTGTAGGGTGTGCACAACATACAGGGACTGATGCAAAGAGTTTTACAAACATGGTTGTGATGCATAGAGAGAGAGAAATTAATTTAGTGCTTCACACTGAGAAGCTACAAGGTAAAGGGAGGGAGTGGTCGACATGGCTTATCGAGGGAGGAGGGATGTGTGTTTGAGTTTAGGTTGCTGGGTCGGCAATTTCTATGGCTACTAAGAGGTGTTCCGACTTCCTTTGTGGTGGTCGACGATGGCATAATGAAACACCTAGGAATTATTTGGGTTATTCACGGTAAAGGGAGAGGGGAAAGCGACAGAGGAGAGAAGAGGACTTATTGTCGGCGTGTTCTGTGGTGTTTCCAGCAGGGTGGCTTCTCTTGGTTGAAGGATGTGGTGTCTCAGTTTGAAGATGCTACTACAATGGCTAGGCTAAGGGATTGGTTCTGCTATGTAGCAAAATTTGACTTCACTAGGATTCTGGCCGCAAGAATGTCGTGGTTTTGGTGAAGGAGAAATTGTGGGAAACAAAGAGTATATACGTGAGCGTTTCATGCTTGTAAACCACGGCTAGAATGTTTTTGGAAGATTTTCAGACAAGGAAACAAGTCCTTCTAAGAGAAGAAGGGGCATGAAGAGGGCTGAAGAAATAAACCTAAAATATACTCCAACCCTTAAAAATAGATTTTAAAATAATAATAAGAGAAATGATAGTTGTAGTCGTGAATGCGCAAGTGCCGCGCAATCACTTTGAAAAAAGTGAATATATACTAGACCCACATGAAAAAAAAATTAATTTTTTAATAGTATACCCCGCTCTTTTTCAAAACGACATCATGACACTTACACACTCCACGACTGCATGTAGCATTACTCTAATAATAATAATAATAACAATAATAATAATCAAGATCGCATGTTACATAATAAGTTTGTGATAATCGACCTACAAAGGCATGGAAATAATCTAGAAAGATCAGCCTATGAATAGCATGTACTTGAATGGTTAATAGCATGTGAAAGTGATTTAATCAAGTGATTAATCACTTAAGCTAAAACTGACCATTTAGGATTTGGGAAAACCATTTAGGGTTTCGGCTTCTCCCATTATTTTGGGATTTCAATTGAATCTCAAAGGTTCGGAGTTTCACTAGGGTTGAAACCCTATTTTAGTTGGCCACAAAGTGTTTGGTTTGATGGAATAGTATTTGGCTTAGGTGGCATGATCACAATGCTTGATTTGTCTTCCATTACTTCACATTTCCATCTTATGGTTCGTCTTAATGCCAAGTGTCTTACACTATTCAGCAATTGTAACTAAGATCTTGTCAAATGTCTTATAGAAACTCCTAACAGTTATTTTCTATAATCCACAAAGCAATTTGACAAGCGATTGAATTAGGTGCCACGTAGCGTTATCTCGGATGTCACTATTCATCCAAAAAAGGAAAAAATAAATATTACACCATAAAATATTAAATAACCATATGAAAGTGGTGCAATTCATTTCACAAAAATTGCCTCCTAAATGCTCCAAATAAATTAAAAGGCATTTTCGAGCACTTCTCGTCCGAAAAATAAAAAACGTATTATTGCACTGTAAAATCTTAATTATTCATCTAAGACTAATGACACAATTCATTTATCAATCTCATACTCCTACGTATCTCAAATAATTAAAATGAAACTTCTGTCAGCATAACGGGTAGAAAACCTATTACGCTAACAAAATAAAACCTAAACGGTCGCTTGATTCGTGAAATCTTTCTTGGATTTGAAGACGTTCCTAAGGTTTTAAGAAATTTATCCACTAAGTTTCTGGTGGGCTGTTACAAACACGATACGAAATTAGCTGGTTTGAGTTTGATATTAATGGGTTTGGATCCAGACAGGTTGACCCGTTAAGACACGATTAATTAACGGGACAACTTGCTTGACATGTTATCAACACGTTTTCACCTGTTTATATTTTCACTAAAAATTAGACATATACCCTTCTTAACCCTAAAGAACAAAAAAAACCCCAATCTAACCTATCTCTTACTCTCACTCTCACAGATCTCTCACCCACGCCCCCTCCCAGACTCACACGGTCGCACCAACCCCCCCTCCAGTCTCGTATGGCTAGGCACCTCATGTTACGCTCATCATTGTGGTGAGATTTTAAGAAATAGTTTTAGATAACGAGACGAGAATTACTGAACTTTTTAAAACTTTTCATTTCCTTCATATGATATAAAAAGATTCTACAGTTAAGCTTTAAAACTTGCACTTATAAATCTAACAGGGAGTTTTGCAGCAGTATTTATTTAAGTAAATTACAAGTCCATTTTACAAAATGTGATTTCATACATTCCATAAAATGGTTAGGCTTCCGTCACCTCTTCCTTGGGCCATGTATGTCCTGATGCTTCATCCTCATTTCGTTCCTGGGTGGGGCACACATAAAAATAAAATGAGTTGAATACTTAGTAAGCATTATTTCATACTGGAAAAATATACTAACATACGTTTTCATTCATGCATTTATCATTCCTCTACATACCTTACATAAAGCATTTTCTTTCTTTGAAAACATCATAAGGTGAGATTTTTCTTTAAAAATATTTTCATTCCTCAAAATATTTCCAACCTTGTACATTCCTTCATAAAACTAAAACATTTCATAATCCAATTACTCTTATCAGTTTTCCTCTGGCCGGTACACACTGTTATGCCTTCTGTGTTTGCTTTAGCGGTCTTTTGGACCTGATTCCACTCTTGGCCATGGGTTGCGAATCCCTCAATCAAGGGGTAGACTGGGTGCACTACTAGTACTATTTACCCGACATTGCAATTTGCATAGTCCATTGGTACCATTATTCATTCAGTCATGATCGTTACGTAGCTTCATACATTTAAACATGCGTTCCTTTCCTTTTCATTCTTTTCATTCAGTAGTCCATTTCATTTCATAAAACATCATTTCATAACATAAAGCATAAACATTATCATTTCATTTTATGTAATATAAAGACAATAGATACTACATATAATGTCCATTCACATGTATACAACTATTCTTAAGATGTATAAAAAGGGGTTGCCAAAGAAGGCCATTACATACATATACGTTAAAACATTAAAACTATGGCATAAACATTACCACGTGACCCTTAAGCACCAATGACGAGTCAAAAGACTCGTTGTGCCAAGAAAAAAGGGCGCAGAGGTCAACATACCACGTGACTCTTAAACACCAATGACGAGTCAAAAAATTTGCGGTTCCTATGAAAAAGGGGGAGGAGATCAAGAGACATCTTCTCCAATAAATGTTGAGTGTTTATGCTCGCGCCACAACCACTGCCAACAGACCTTCGGGAATGAGCCACTAAGCTCCACAACCGCATTGCCCAGGTTTCCTTCGAGAACAATTCGACGAGCTCAGCAACCGCCTAATGTAGACCCAGGGAGTCGATGAGCTTTTTGACCACTTAAGCGCGGGTTACTACCAACAAACAACAAAATAAGAACACTAACAACAACTTACACCAAGGGCCAGAAAATTCACTACTATCAACAAAAGCAAAAACGATCACAAAAATACACAAAAGGAAAACCAATATTGGAAATATGCACTCTTCGCCGACAATAAAAAATCTCACTTGGCAAACATCTACACAAATAAACAAATTGAAAATTGAGCTCCACGCTCACACCTAATGCGGTTGAATACATCTCCCGCCAAAGTAGAGCTCCATACTCACACCTAATGAGGTTGAGTACACCTCCCACCTATCTCCCCAAACTGAGTTCTTCACTGCTTAGCACTAAACAAACAGAAAACTGGGGACCAAACAGGAAACCAGGGACCAATTTTTAAAATTTACTCTGCAGATTATTTACTCGAAGATTTTCAAGGCCTTATTTTCCAGCAAATCACCCTTAAGAATTGCGGATATATGTAGGGGTCAAATCAGTAGCCTATAATTTAGCCTCCAGATAAGACCAAAAATCAGGTTAAGAGATAAAGCCAATAAGAGATAGGACACGTTTACTCAAACTCCTAAAAGGAAATAGACTCAAACTTATAAATGGAAAAGGTTTCAACAAGGCAAGTTGGACTCAATCACTCCAAGGAAATAGACCTCTATATAAGGAGGAGATCCCCACAAATCTGACAGACTCTCCACGAGCTCTCTACACAAAATATCTCTACAGAAGCTCCATATACCAAACTCCACCACACATAGCGACTCCAAATGATCTCCCATAAATTCCTCCATTGTATTGAGCGATATGTGAGGCCATGAGAGATTTAAAATCACCCATTATAGTAGATTTTACCCACAAACAACTCGTGGATGTAGGCATTATGTCGAACCACGAAAATCCTTGTGTCTCTCTTTCTATATATTTTTATTTGCTTATTTATTACGTATTTTTTAGATGAATGATAAGAACACCGTATCAAAGCCCGAATCATCATCGCAGGCGAGGATGATTCTTTCATCCCTTCCAATATGTTGTGCAAATTAAGGCATCAACAAAAGGTATGTGCAAGTTGTTGTTTCCATGCGTGAAAGGAAGGAGCTCTTGATGTTTGTGGCAACCTTATTTCTTGGTTAAGGATGAAGGAGCATGTATGGTAGCATGGATTGGGCGAGTAGGATTGGGTGAATGGGTGTAGGCCTTAGTGAAATTGGATAGGATCCATTTCAAATATTTGGGTCCAAGTCATGGGCAATTTAACAAATGAGTTGGGCAAATTTAGGAGATCCAAATAATCTCTTCGGCTTGTTAATATTTTCATGGGCCAAGTATTCCATAAATTCAAACTGCCTGAACTTGAGTCCAAACTAAGCCCAATTCGTCTAATAAGTACCTTTGTGCGTATAAAAAAAAACTCTTGGGCCTATGGGTCAAATTAAAGTTTCGTCTCCAACCCTAATAAACAATAGCTCATAGCTTATGTAATATAACTCATTAAACCTAGCTTATTTAATATAACTCATTATACCTACTTTAGACCCAATAAATTATCCATACTATATCTCTAATAATATTGGATCAAGTCGTTACAATATTTTTAATCAAGAGAATAGGCATTCGAACAAAACCCAACAAAATTTAAAAACCTAATACTTCCAAATTATCCAAACAATCACACATATCAAAATGAAAACCTAAAGAAACAATAAAAATGATCAACACAAATATTTGGATCACAAATGGAAAGTCTTTGATAAACTCTTCAAAACAAAACCCACCCTGGGTGCTCAACTACTACCTATAAAGCTGCTATAGGAAAATGGTTTACAATCACTTTTAGGCACAATTATGAAATCTTTGTACGACTCTAATATGACCCATAATCTTTCACAAGTGACCCACTTGATTGACAAAGTGATCAAAAGATTAAGAAGTTTGTAATATGTAAGGTTCTTTCAAGATTCTTATTGCCATACACTCATGATCACACAAAGGAAATCAACAAAAGATGCACAGAGAGAACTCACAAAGAATGATCAAGATTCCATGGCGAATCTTGCAGAGAATCTTCAAAGGATTATCAACCTCCAAAAGATGATCACACTTAAATTCTTCGATGCCAATTACATGATCACTCCTGCTTTTATAGAAGTAGTCGTGAAGAAGAGAAACAGTGTAATGTTCTAATACTCAAAACGTGAACTACAAAGAACTAATTCAAAGCATGAAATACAACAATGGAAAAATGCGGCGTTTCACTTATTCCTTACAATAGACCAAAATGCGATGTTTCAGTAAAGGACTTCATTTCGTTATCTTTTTTATCCCCAATCTGTTAATTCCGTTATTCACCTTTTACACAGACTGCACCTCCATTCTTCCATTCAACCTCTTCAAGCCTTGCCCACTGCACCCATGACATAATATGTGTC
Source organism: Juglans regia (assembly GCF_001411555.2). Classification (NCBI taxonomy): domain Eukaryota; kingdom Viridiplantae; phylum Streptophyta; class Magnoliopsida; order Fagales; family Juglandaceae; genus Juglans; species Juglans regia. Next base: position 18,537,846 of record NC_049906.1, on the reverse strand, counting down.
TAGGAAAGAAAACCCTCTTAGGCCAATCAAGCATGGAATAAATTTTGGTTGGGTCTGCCATTACTCCATTTTCAGAAATAATATGCCCAAGATAATCAACTTCAGTAACTACAAACTTGCATTTTGATCTTTTTGCAAACAATGATTGTTGTTGTAAAACAAATAAGATTGTTTTCAAGTATGCAAGGTGTTCCACCATATTTTGGCTATAAATCAAGATATCATCGAAAAATACTAACACAAATTTTCAAAGATAAGGCTTGAAAACATGGTTCATGAAACCTTAAAAAGTGGCAAGTGCATTGGTAAGCCTAAATGGCATTACCAAGAACTCATAGTGGCCCTCATGAGTTCTAAATGCAGTTTTAGGTGTGTCATCCTCCTTTACCCTTATTTTATGATAGCCTGATCTATGATCATGCTTGGAAAAAAAATTTGCACCATAAAGTTCATCAAGCAGCAAAAAATGACAAGAATTGGGAACTTGTCTTTGATAGTTGCTTGATTGAGTGCTCGATAATCCATACACATCCTCCAAGTTCCATCAGCATTTTTAACAAGCAGAACAAGAGATCAAAATGGACTTTGACTAGGTCTTACAACTCCATTCTTCAACAAGTCTTGCACAACCTTTTCTATCTCTGATTTCTGGTGGTGAGAATATCTTGATAAAGCCTCACTGAAATTGGTGCAGTGCCTTCCTTTAATACAATCTAGTGATCAAAGGCTCTAACTTGTAATACCTTGCTCTTTCCTTCTTACGTACGCTTCTTCTTTCTTACATACGCTTCTTCTTTCTGACATACATTCCTTCTTTGTGACGTAAGCAAATCCTAAGGGCAGAATTTATGTGAATTGTCTGCCCTTCTATCTAGCAACTGCGAGACTCGTCATGCGTGCCAACCATGATGACGTGTTTCGAAAGATATCATGTGACTTCTAGGGCATGCCCAGTATTTTAAATATGCTGAAAATATTTATAAGGAGTATTTCCAGTGTTATTGAATTAAAATTGATCTTAAATACGACAATCATAATATTCTTGAAGAGCTCCAAAAATATTATGATTGTCAGAAATCATTTTAATATTATTATTAAAATGATTTCAATTATTTAAAATATTATGAGATTTAAATTATGTTGAAAGCTTTTAATTAATTAAATGGTTTTATCCTTTTAAATATGTCAAATAAGACTTCATCATTTTATTAATGATGAAGGAATATTATTTTATAAACTAAAGTTAGTTTAAATAATATCATACCTTAATTCCTCTAAGTGCTTTTAATTAAGTTAATGTTTTATGCATTTTAAATCAGTGTTTGAGATCCATCGTTAGATCGTTATGTGGATCCCCAGACGAAGGGACTGGGTTAAATACCCAGACCCCCTCTCTTTCTTCCTCACTTTTCCCCCAACTCTCTCTCTCTCTCTTCCCTCTCCCTCAAGCGTACATTGTACGCAATCCACCCCCACACTTGATTCTTCCATAGCTCAGCATGGCACAGCCGTGCGTCGCCAGACCTCACTGCCAGCACCACCAGCACCACCTCCCTCCGGTTACGGTCCTTGCCACCATCACATGGCCACCAAGAGCCCTTCCAAGACCACACCTAGCTATCCAGACGCCCAAACAATCATCGTACGTGGGTTAGCCGCCGCGTACGACACTTCCGACATCATCGGCTATGACGATCAGCGAGCAACGCACGGGTTATCCCGTTAATGGTATAACTCTCTATCCCTCGTTAATTATGCTAGATATTGATTAGTTGATTAGGTTGTGGATTGTGCTGTTAGTAGTGTAGAGTTCGCTATGTTGGGATGTTCTGTGTAGTGAAGTGTTGGAAATTTTGTGTAGTGAAGTGTTGGGCATATCTGTGTAGTGTGGTGATGTGATGTGTCGTGTATGTGAAGTGTTGGGCTTATATGTGTAGTGCGCTGTGAAATGTAAAGCATAGTTAGGAATTGTGTTGTGCAGTGTTGTGAACTGTGCAGTGTGGTGTGGTTGGGGAGTATGTGTTGTATTGATGACATGGCAGGTGGAATGGGAACAGTACACGCTGAGTGTACTCTGTGTGTGGCGTAGTGTGAGACAAGGAGAGTATATATAAAATATACCCTCTTGGCATATTGTGAAACGGGATGAGTACAAGTGTAGTGTACTCTGTGGCGTAGTGCTTGTAAAAGGAGTACACGTGGAGTGTACTCCATGTGGTGGATTGATGCACCATATGGTGTGTACACCATAATGGTGATGTGGCGTAATGCATCTGAAGGGAGTACACGGGAAGTGTACTCCATGTGGTGGAGTGATGTACCATATGGCGAGTATGTCATAATGGTGTGATGTGGCGTGGTGTGTATGAAGGGAGTACATGTGGAATGTACTCCGTATGGTGGAGTGATGTACCATATGGCGAGTAAGCCATAATGGTGATGTGGCGTGGTGTGTATGAAGGGAGTACACTCCATGTGGTGGATTGATGCACCCACCATATGGCGTGTACGCCAAAGTGGTGATGTGGTGTAATGCATGTGAATGGAGTACACATGAAGTGTACTCCATGTGGTGGAGCGATGCACCATATGGCAGGTACGCCATAGTGGTGATGTGGTGTAATGCATATGAATGAAGTACACATAGAGTGTACTCTATGTGGTATAGTGATGCATTATATGGCGGGTATGCCATAGTGGTGATGTGGCATATGTGAATGAAGTATACGTAAAGTGTACTCCACGTGGCAGCGACACTCCGTGTGGTGTGTTGTAGAAATAAGGATGGTTATATGATTGATGGGCATGGAATGTGATGGGTAGTGTCGAGAACTGTGGAACAGTGTCCCGAAGTAGTTATGGTGTAGCAGTAGTCTGAGGTGACAAATGTCACCGTGATGGACTTATGGCTAAGAGTATGCGTGAAATAGTAGAACAAGTGTAAGAGTGCGCAGTGGAAGCATGACTAGGGAATGTCACGAAGTGACATGACTATTGACAATCGTGCTTGTGATGGGCGAAGTAGCGGAACAAGTGTGAGAGTACGCAGCGGAAGCATGACTGGGCAACGTCACGCAGTGACGTGGTTATTGGCAGTCATGCTTATGATGGGTGAAGTGTTAGAGTATAGGAATGGCGTAACGGGAACATGACGGGAGTACGTGAGGAACAGTACTCGTGATGAGTTAGGAGTTGACGTAGCAGAATGTTGGGTAACGCAACAAGGTTACTATGTAGCTTGGGTGTAGTCTAGAGCTATATGACGTGACATAAGGCGTAGTTGTGAATGGAGTCTTGTCGTGTTAAGTGTTGGAATGAACTGTCAAAAGGAATGGGTAGCGTGAAGAGTCATGCTAGTCGGGTTAAGAGAAGGTTGATATCGGAGTATGGTGCTTGTTTACACAAGCAGGTGATCAACGTATCATATGTTGATCTTAGGTGATAAAGGGGTAAGGTGCATGTGTAATCTGGTTAGACACATGTACCGGACGGATTCACCATATGTAATGGGTAATCTGTCCTTAGCACAGTTACACGGTGCTTAAGCTTTAGAATGGCTTAGAGCCATGTGGCTTGTATGGATGGGAATGAGGATTAGTATGGGCTAAGGTGCATGAAGATAGTAACGGGTGTATTGTCTAGGATTGGGATGCGTGACTTAGTCAGTCTGAGTCATGCATCGAGATGAGTTTAATAAGGAGAGTAAGACGAATGTCTTAGTGTCTTAATCCTAAAGTGAATCATGGGTTCACATTAGTGGATGAGCACTCGAGACAAGACCTTGAGTTGGAAGACGTGGTGACCATAAGTGGTCCCCGAAGGGTTTAGCATAGTAAAGGGCACATAAGTGCACGGGATAGAAGGAGAGTGTTCTAAGTGATGTATAGCTTTATTTTTAGTTTAAGTTGCTTATGCATTAGATAGAGAATGAAGCTAAGTTATGTGTATGCATGTAGGTTACCATCTGATAAGCACATGAATGGACTGCATGACATGCAAGTAGAATGGAGTTCAGGTAAGTGTTACATTCATACTCTTTTAGAGTTTTCCAAGATACAAGAAATGCTTTTCCTTTAAAATGCTTACGAAAAGAAACGAAGGACGCTTTACGAAAGAAAATGCTAAGTGTTCAAAGGTATACGTATGTACGACCCCTCCTTGGCAGCCCCTGTTTATGCACCCAAAGTATTAATTGTACACATGTGAATGGATGACTATACTCTGTAACTATTATATGTATTTTCTAAGAAAATCCATGAACTAATAAAAATGCATGAAAGGCATGAAAACGGATGCTTTTATGGATCCTACGAACCGACGCTTTCATGTGTGCCATGAGGTGATGCTTGTGGACGCCATGATTGACGACGTTCAAGGTGATGCTTATGGATGCCATGGAAGCTGATGTTTAAGCTCATGCATGTTCTTAAATAACGTTTTCCACGAACAAACTATTAAAGAAAGGCTAGAGCTGAAATGAACTAAAAAATCAAAGACGATTTTCAGGCTTAGGCCCCAAACAATGTTTTTCTCATGAAACGATGTTTTCTCATGAAAATAAATGTTTTCTCATGAAAGGACTATTAAAGGAAAGAAAGAACTGAATGAAAGCTCCAGCTCTCCAGAGCTGGCATGAATGAATGAATGAAAAGCAAAGAAAGACATGAAAGCATGAAATTTATGAAGATACGTAACGGCCACATGAATGAATGAAAAGGGTACCAATGAATGGGCAGATTGCAATGATGGGTAAGTAGTATTGGTAGTGCACCCAGTGCTGCCCCCTGACTGAAAAGGGATTCCCAACCTGTGGCCACGGGCTAAGTCCGGGTCCAAAGGAAGACCGCTAACCCCAACACACGGGGCGTAACAGTGTGTACTAGCCTATGAAAGTGATAAGAATGAATGGATGTATGCATGTATGTATGAACGCACGAATGCACGAACCTTTAAGAAATGAAGGCACTGACGGGGGACACGTTTTAAAGAAATGAAAGCCTTTTAAAAGAAAAATCTCATCCAGTGACGTTTTCAAAAGAACGCACGTATGCACGTAAGCATGCACGAATTCTTGAAGAAATAAAGGCACTGACGGGAGAAACGTTTTACGAAAAGAAAGCCCATGTTTAAAAGAGAGAAATCTCATCCAATGATGTTTTCAAATGAACGCACATATGACACATATGCATGCATGAATGAAAACGTATGAATGATGAATGCATGAATGAAAACCTATGTTGTTATATTTTAACTGTATGAAATAATGCTTACGAGTCATCGACTCATTTTAGTTTTTATGCATGTCCCTCCTTCCACAGGAACTGCATGATCAAGACGGACACGACCCATGAGGAAGAGCACTGAAGTCTAGGCACGAGTTTTAAATGTACGAGAGGCCTTTATTGTAAAAATTAACATTTTACGCTATAAACCTCTTTTATCCTAAAGCGCATTTTATTTTATAAATGTAGAGTCTTGCACCCTGGGTATGCAAGTTAAAGGTTTTAAATCGAACGGTAATTCTCGTCGTCCTTTCTAAAAATATTTTATAAAAGGTCTCACCACAAGGACGGGCATTACATAACTGGTGGCAACCCCACTAGTTCCTCAAATACTAATCCAAATTGCTACAACACTTCCTCTACTTCAGCTTGCAACTCAACTTTTTCCAACCTTGGTTCAACTGCCACCAATTGCAATAACCACCCTTGCTTCCTAACAAAAGAGGACTTCAACAAATTAGCCCCAGCTTCCCATCATGTCACATCAGAATTGATACCTTGTAAAGACAACTTCCTGCCCTTAACCCCAAACTGCATAGACATATTAGTAAAATCTCATTGGATGGAACCCAATGTTTTCAACCACTGAATTCCCAACACAATGTCACAGCCACCAAGAGTGAGGACATTAAATGGGACCATGAATTTAGTACCTTGAATACTAATCAGCTCTTCACATTTGCCCTGACTGATTATTTTGGTTCCATTTGCTACCTTAACTTGCAAACCACCATCTTCTATCACCTTCAATTTTGCAGATTCCACTACCAATGGATCTAGGAAGTTATGAGTGGATCCTGAGTCCACAAGAATTTCAACAGATATGGAGCCAATTTTCCCTAGCAACTTCATAGCATTACTATTAATGCAACCTGAAATAGCATGTAATGAGACCTCAAGCTCTTCAATGCCTTTCTTCTCTCGTTCTTCAGATTCTGGCAACAATTCCTCTTTAATACTATCAACCACCTCTTGCTCAACACTAGTTTCCCCATGCAAAAAATACACTTTTGAGGTCTTGCAAATATGATTAGGATTCCAATTTCATCACAATGATAACAAATTCATTTTTTCCTTTTTTCATCCATTTGAGTAGAAGTAATATTTCTTATAGGGACCATGTTATTCTACCCTTTAGTAATCAAATCACCCCCATGGTCAACAGGCCACTTATCACTATAATGCCCAATTTGTCTCCAAGATTTTCTTGAGGATAATACATACTCTTCCTGCATCTTGGCTAAACCAAAAGCAGCTCCCAGATTCAATGGGTTAAACATCTTTACAGGCAGCCTTATCTCATCTTTCAAACCACTGACAAAGCAGCTAAGCTTATGTTTTTCAGACAAGCCTTTCAACCTATTTGACAAGACTTCAAACTGAGATTTATACAAACTAACAGAAGTAGTTTGTTTTCTAATGCGTCCATTGAATCATCATAAGTAGATGACCTAAATCTGACTTGTATTGCCACGACTAAAGATTCCCAATAATTAAACTGCCCGAGTCTAAAGCATCTTGGTACCAAACCAATGCTTCCCCCCTCCATATGGTGTGAAGCCACCATTAATTTTTTATGGAAAGATACTTGATAAAAACCAAAGGACTGGTTGGCCTTAGAGACCCATCCCGCAGGATCAATACCAACAAATCTTGGAAAGTCTAATCGAAAATTCCTCTGAAACACAGGCCTATCCTCCTGACCTCTAGGCTCATTAGAAACCTCTCTATCTCGACGAGAGTTTTCATTAACAGTTTCAACTAAAAAACGCAACATGGTGCCACAAGTACCATCCGTCATCATAACCTCCCCAAGATCGACTACTACTTATACCACTTGTAAGGTTCTTTCTAGATCCTTACTGCCATACACTCAAAATCTCACAGAGGAAATCAACAAAACATGCACATAGAGAACTCACAAAGAATGATCTAGATTCCATGGCGAATCTTGCTAAGAATCTCCAAAAGATTATCACACTTAAATTCTTCGATGCCAATTACATGATCACTCCTGCTTTTATAAAAGCAGTCGTGAAGAAGAGAAACAATGTAATGTTCTAATACTCAAAACGCGAACTACAAAGAACTAAACGCAAAGCATGAAATACAACAATGAAAAAACGCAACGTTTCACTTATTCCTTACAATAGACCAAAACGCGTCGTTTCACTAAAGAACTTCATTTTGTTATTTCTGTTATTCCCAATCTGTTAATTCCGTTATTCACCTTCTACACAGATTGCACCTCCATTCTTCCATTCAACCTCTTCAAGCCTTGCCCATTGCACCCGTGACATAATGTGTCTAGGAAAGAAAACTGTTCAAGAAGAGATTTTTCTCACAAAAGATATAAGAATTGCGAACTTGTTTCCTTCTTAGCTCAATAGCTTTTGGAATTGATCGCTGATGTTGATTAGATATAAGTAAGCGGTTTCTAGTTTATTTCTTTGATCATTGGAGCTCTTTTCATAGACGGATGTAAGCCTCTGCCATTTTTCCATTAACTTTAGGAGATGTTTGTAATTTCTTTTCCTTTCGTTGCTGTGCATTTTCTTTTGAAGCTAACAAACGTGCTTCGCATTCTTTTAAAGCTTATGTGCAGTAAATATTAGTATTTATTTATACATCTGCACCATGGATGAAGACTGCTAAGCAGATTATCCAAGACCACTTGCAGGAACAAGAAATTTCAATAAACTGTGGCAACTCTTTGCTCATACAATAAACATCCCCAGCATAAGCGTCTTGATCAAGCTGTCAACTTACTTTGCATTTCAAATCACGATAAACGTGCCATTTTCTGTATCTTTGATGCCCAGGCAAAACGGGTCGTAGTCGAGGGGCAGTAATGCAACTTACACAGCAACATCCTCTTAGGTCCTTCATACAATCTGTACAGCATCTGGAAAGAGACATGTAGATTCATGCGGGTTATCACAAACAATACTATGAAACTCTATGATAAAAGTTGAACTTTGCATCACAAGCTATTAAAATTTACATTCCACCCTCAAACTACTAAAAAGTTGTATCATAAATACTCTTGAGATCTGACAGTGAAGATTGCATCATGCCACCTATTTTCATATGTTTTCATCCATCTTAAAGGTAGAAATAGACGAGTAGCTATTTGTTTGTTTTGCAGATTTTGAAGGTTCTTTGTGTCAATTTTGGTAATTCAGGGCACAAATATTGAAGGGTGGAATATATGATGTCCAATATCCTAGTAAAAATATTAGCATTGTATGGAAGGCAGAAACATTAGGTAAAACAATGGAAGAGATCAAGTAAGATGAGAATTTGAATGAAGTGTACAAAACAGCCATCACCCGAACTGGTCAAATGGATGGTTTAAGACAAAGATAGTTTTCAAGAATGCCAAAAATAAAAGTGGCAAAAAGTTGATAGAGATAGAATGATATTTTTTCACAAGTAAAATGAAGTGTTACTGAATCGAGTAGGCATAGCCTATATATACATAGAAAGTACATGAAATTCACGTGTTAGGAGTTAGAAATGAATATAAGAAAACCATGAAAATTAAACTCATTGAATACAACAGCAGAAGAAATACGGAATGGAAAAAGAAACATCTAAGCTCATCCAAAGAGCGTTACCGATCTTTAAAGCTTCGACTGTTCCTTCTGAGCCAAATGCACCACATGAGACAGAGATTCTCCAAACGGCAGTAATTTGTGTGTTACCCTTATGGGCTCTCCAACAAGCAAGAAGACTCACCACCCTCTAGACATCACCCATGTAATTCCAGTCCTGCTAAAATTCCTAACCCATAACACCTTTGCCAGTTCACAATGATCTAACAAATGATCCACGGAATTCACCACTTTTTTTACACATAGCACCAATCCATAAGAATAAACCCCCACTTCTTCAAGTTGTGCATGGTTAAGATTTTTCCAAGGGAAGCAGTTTAACCCAAAAAAGCTACCTTGGGATGCACTTTACTCCATATGCACTACCATGGAAAATGATTACGGTTCTGACAAGACAACCATATATACCCACAGATCGAATAGTGAACTTTATAGTGAACTTATTCTCAGAATAAGTCCAGAGCATCCTGTCCACCTCAGCACTACCAATTCTTGAAGCGTACAGCTGAAAAGATCAGAGATTGCACCAATTTCCCAATCTTGGGCAGCTCTAAGAAAATGAATGAATATTCCACTGTAAAGAGCCACCAGAGCTATCCAAAAACCACCACCAAAGCCTCCTGATTATAAGCAATCCGGAAAGGGTAGGAAATGCTTGAGGGCCATATCATCACAGCAAGTGTCATTACAAAATCTGACCTTGGATCTCTCACCAACCCCAAATCTAAAGTGACTAGCACAACCCCCCAACCATTCCTAGTATTTTTCCACAACTAAAACCATATGCACCTCTCACTTCATTAGAACAGCAACCCCCCAAGTACTCTCACTTGGAATCAATAACAACCCTCTACAAAGGCCTCCTTATTCTTTCTGATTGTCATTGCACCCAGACAAAAAGCATGAGATAAATCCACCACCAGTAGCAACCTTCAACATCTGACTAAGTGCCATCCATAATGATAACAAAAAGGAAAAGAGACAACGGGTCCCCTAGCTCAATCCATGAGAACTATTAAAGAAACCAGCTGAGGTGCTATTCACCAAGACCAAGAAGCATGCTGTGGATACACAATGATTAATCCAATTACACCACCTCACCCCAATATGACACCTCCCAAGCAAATAAAATAGAAATTCCCAATTCACATGGTTGTAAGCCTTCTCCATATCCAATTCGCATAAAATACCTACCACACCCACTTTGATTTTACTCTTCAACATTCATTGGAGATTAGCACCAAGTCTTGAATTTGTTTCCCTTTGATGAAAGCATTTTGATGCTTCGACATTATCTTCTACATAACTGTGCTCAGGCGATTGGCAATAACTTTGTATATGATTTTGTATACATCATTAACAAGGCTAATTGTGTGAAGCCTCCCTCCCGGAATAAGTTAAATGGTGGTCGCGTTAAGGCTTCATCTTTAGCCATCCCTCTTATCACTTGTACAGCCTAATCCTCAAATGGTCTTTCCAGCCAATTAGCAATCAAACAATCAATAGATTAAAAGGCTAAACCCTCAAGTTTAGGCATCCAAGCAAACTGCTTCAAAAGAAAATTTTCATACTAGAGAACAACGCAGTCCTTGATCGTAGAGGGCTCCGAAAGAACTACACCATCAATATGAAGCACCTCAACGGCTATGTTCCACCAATTTGAATTGGCCACCCAATAGAAGAACTTGGTGCACTGATCCTCTTCCTTCAACCAAAGAGCCTGAGATTTTTGCCTCCACAAAATCTCCGCCATCAAGATCACCCTCTCAAGCTCATAAGGTATTTGACTTTTCCTCAAAGTCACCCCATCCAACAATGCACCACTCTCCCTACCCTCCAAGCCCTACAACTCCTCGAGGAGACTTTTCTCTGACTATAAACATTCTCAAAAACTTGCACATTATGTCTTCAGGTCATTCTTCAAAACATGCAGTTTGCCTGCCAAAATGAAACACAGTGCCTTGAAACTGTAGGATCATCTCACATTGTCCACAAAACCATCATGTTTTAACCACATATTCTCATGCTTGAAATATCTACGGCCCTTGTGAATGCCACCACAATCCAACAAGACAGGAAAATGGTCCGAACAAACCTGCGGTAACCTCCTGGCACACCACTGAGAAATGAGCTTTCTAGGAAGTAGAAGCCAGGAATCTATCTAATCTAGACCAAATCCAAGTAATGAATCACGTGAATGCACCCCCCACAAGGGGAAAATCCAAGAGTTCCAACTCAGATAAACTCAGAAAAATTTTTAATGGCCGGACTAAGACCAGCCCCCCCAAATTTATCACTAGGAAACCAAGTGACATTGAAATCCCCACCAATACACCAAGGCATATCCACCAGCTGAACAAACCAACAATCTCATCCCACAAAATTCTCTTGCTGCTATCCACATTTGGTCCATAAATACAAGCAAAAGCCCACACAAATCCATCCTCCATAAACTTGAAAGAGCAGGACACCAAGTAATCACCAATACTCTTCACAACCCTCTTGTCCCACATCACAAGTATTAGTGGATTATATTTATTTGAATTAATTCCTATGTTATCTATGTATTTTCTGGTGTAGATATATTTGGACAGCTGTATAGGATTTATATGATTTGTAATTTGAATATTTAGATTATGTAGATAAGTATGGGAAACAAATCTTATCCAATATTTGAATCCCTATAGGATAGGAAGTCAGTTTTCGAATGGCTAATTGGATGTAATCTATTTTGACTATTTAATGAATGAGATGGGAGAGGATGAATTATTCAATCAAAGAGAAATCTGTTATGGTATCAAGAGCAGGTTCATAATTTTTTTTCTACGAATTTTTTTCCTTTCTCGGGGGATTTCTTTGTGGGTTATCCATTCTCGGCGCTGGCTGAGTTCGTGTTTGGTCTTCCGTGTGCTTCTCGGTGCCTTCCTTGTTTGTTCTTGACCTCCCGCGTGACTATCGGCATTGTCTGAGTTGAAGGTTGGGGTTTCTTGTGACTTTCAACAACCTCGTAGTGTTCCTTGTGCATTATCGGCGCTGTCTGCGTCGATCTTTGGCTTCTGTTTCGGGAAAAAAAAAAAAAAACAATTTTCTCTGTTTCGGTGATTATCGGCACTCTGTTTCAGAGTGTACTGTGGATTTCTGAGGTCATCGGCACCTTCTGTGACTGTTTTCTGGGCTGCGATACGTTGTACTGTGTGAGGGTGCTCACTTCTCAGACTATTGACGTTTTCTGCAGCAGTTTGGTCCTTGGTGAGGATTGTTACATCTAGGGTTTCTTGTCTATCATGTCTTCTGAAATTAGAGATTCCCTTCTGGTTCGATTCAATGGTAAGAATTATGCTGCATGGTCTTTTCAGTTTCAAATTTTGGTGAAAGGAAAGGAACTTTGGGGTCATATTGATGGGAGTAGTGTGGCACCAGAAGACAAAGTTCAGCGGGCTTCTTGGGAAAGCAAGGATGCCCGAGTCATGTCTTGGATTCTAGGATCTGTTGATCCTCACATTATCTTGAATTTATGCTCATTCAAGAATGCTCGTGATATGTGGAATCATCTCAAGCGGCTGTACACTCAGAATAATGCAGCAAGGAGATTTCACCTTGAACTAGAGATGTCGAATTTCTCTCAAGGAGCTCTCTCTGTGGAGGAGTTTTATTCTGGTTTTTGCAACTTGTGGGCTGAGTATACAGATATTGTATACACTTCAATTCCAGCAACAAGTTTGGCCGATATTCAAGCTGTTCATGAAGCAAGTATGCGGGCACAGTTTCTTATGAAACTAAGGCCGGAATTTGAATTTATTCGTGCTAATCTGATGAACCGAGATCCGGTGCCTCCACTTGATATGTGTTTGGGAGAGATATTTCGAGAGGAGCAAAGATTGATGACTCAAACAGCCATGGAACAAACTACTTCAGCTCCTGTGGCATATGCAGCTCAAGGAAAAATCAAAGGGAGGGATTTCAGCACTACTCAATGCTATAGTTGCAAAGGTTATGGGCATCTTGCTGCAAATTGTTCTAAGAAAACTTGCAACTATTGCAAGAAGCAAGGACATATTATCAAGGATTGCCCAATACGTCCGCCACGTCGCCAAGCAACTGCCTATTCAGCTGCTGCTGAGGCTACTAGTGCTGCCAGTTCTACCTTGGTCCCTTCCTCTCATGTTCCAGCTTCCACTTCTCAAAATTCCATTCCTATTACACCAGAAATGGTCCAACAAATGATAATCTCAGCTCTTTCAGCTTTTGGTATTTCAGGTAAAACCAAATCTGCCTCTAAACCTTGGTATTTTGATTCCGGTGCCACCAATCATATGACAAGTACCTCTAACTCTCTTGTTAATGTCTCACGGTATGCTGGTCCTCTTCAAATTCACACGGCAGATGGTAGTTCCCTACCTATCACTGCCGTAGGTGACATTTCTCCTTCCTTAAATAATGTTTTGGTGTCTCCTTCATTAAATACCAATTTGATTTCTATTGGACAATTAGTTGACAGAAATTGTAGAGTGTCATTCACTTCTTCTGGTTGTCTTGTACAGGATCAGGTGACCGGGAAGATGATCGCGAGGGGTCCTAAAGAGGGTCGGCTGTTTCCTTTATGTTTAGATTCCAAATTTGTTGAGTCAAAGTCTTTATCTTCGTTTTCTTGTAATGTTGGTATTTTGAGTGTGAAGGATTGGCATAGGTGGTTGGGCCATCCCAATTCTCACATACTTCATAAGTTGTCATCTTCTGGTTTAATAGGAAATAAAGATCTCTATTCTCTTGCTTAATTAAATTTTGATTGTGATACATGCAAGTTAGCTAAGAGTAAAGTTTTGCCTTTTCCTTCAAAAGGATCTCATGCCACTCGTGCCTTTGATGTTATTCATAGTGATGTGTGGGGTATTGCCCCGATAGAATCTCATGATCGTTATAAATATTTTGTGACGTTTATTGATGATTATACTCGTTTTACATGGATTTACTTTCTTCGCACTAAGAATGAAGTATTTTCGGTATTCAAGCGTTTCTTGGCTTATCTTGCTAATCAATTCTCTACCTCTATTAAGGTTCTTCGCTCTGATTCAGGAGGAGAATATATATCTACTGAGTTTCAAATATTTCTTCAAGATCAAGGAATTATTTCTCAACGTTCTTGTCCATATACTCCACAACAAAATGGAGTAGCTGAAAGAAAGAATCGTCATCTTCTTGATATGGTCCGGGCTCTCCTAATTGATTCGGGTGTGCCCTCTCGTTTTTGGTGTGAAACTTTGTCTACTGCTGTATATTTAATTAATAGATTACCTACTCTAGTATTAGACAATGTTTCTCCTTATTCTTTGCTATTTGGGCACTCTCCAGACTATTCTCAGTTGCACTCTTTTGGTTGTGTTTGTTTTGTGCATCTTCCATCTCACGAAAGACACAAACTTTCTGCTCAATCAGTCAAATGTGCTTTTTTAGGGTATAATTCTTTTCAGAAGGGTTTTGTTTGTTATGATCCTCAAGCTAAACGCATTAGAGTTTCTCGCAATGTGGTGTTCTTTGACAAACAACAATTTTTTCATACTCATATAGACCCTATTCCTCCTAGTTTCTGTGTGTTGCCAAATTTCTCAGATAAAGATACAACTTCTACACTAGCTTCCGCTCGGTTTAAACCTGGTTGTGTTTACACCAGGCGCAAACCATCTCATCCAGAAGATCTGACCGCTCTTTTTGCCCCTCCTGAGCATCCGCCCGTGCCTCCTGATCAATCACTTGACACATCTTATGATCCACCACCACGCCGGCATACTTCTAGAGTCTCCAAACCCCCGAATCGGTATGGTTTTTCATCTCATTCTTCTATGTCAGCTACACTTTCTTCTATTGCTATTCCCTCCTCTTATAAGCAGGCTATGGAACATGAGTGTTGGAGGGATGCCATGCAAGTAGAAATGGATGCACTAGCGGTCAATGACACTTGGGATATTGTGTCTTGCCCTTCTTCTGTGACACCTATTGGTAGTAAGTGGGTGTATTCTGTGAAGCTTAGATCAGATGGGTCCCTTGAGAGATATAAAGCTCGTTTGGTAGCTTTGGGAAATAGACAAGAATATGGGATTGATTATGACGAGACGTTTGCTCCTGTTGCTAAGATGACGACTGTTCGTCTCCTTCTTGCTATTTCCGCTTCTCAGTCTTGGAAATTGCATCAGATGGATGTGAAGAATGCTTTTCTTCATGGTGATTTAAAAGAGACAATTTACATGAAACTTCCTTCTGGTATGCCCCTTTCCTCAGCTAATGATGTTTGTAAGCTGAAAAGGTCATTGTATGGTCTAAAACAAGCTCCCAGAGCTTGGTTTGAGAAGTTTCGCAATACCTTACTTGAGTTTCAATTCACTCAGAGTGCGTATGATGCTTCTTTGTTCCTTCATAAGAGTGATTTTGGCTTTGTTTTTCTGTTGGTCTATGTGGATGATATCATTATTACTGGATCCGATATTGAATTTATTCAAAAGGTTCAGATGCATCTTCATAGGGTCTTTCATATGAAAGATTTGGGACTATTGACTTATTTCTTGGGGCTGGAAGTTCACAATCAGCCACATGGGTTATTTATTAATCAACATAAATACACCCAGGACCTTGTTCAGTTGGCTGGGTTGGGGGAGACTACTTCAGTTGATACTCCTATGGAAGTCAATGTGAAGTATCGGAAGGATGAGGGTGATTTACTTTCTGATCCTACATTATATAGAAAGCTTGTTGGAAGTCTAATCTATCTCACTATCACACGTCCGGATATCTCATATGCGGTCCATATTGTCAGTAAATTTATGGACACTCCTAGGCACTTGCATTTAGTGGCTGTTCGTCGTATTATTAGATACTTGATTGGGACCCCTAATCGTGGGTTATTTTTTCCTGCTGGCACTTCTCTACAACTTATGGCTTATAGTGATGCCGATTGGGCTGGTTGCCCAGATTCTAGGCGTTCTACAACTGGGTGGTGTATTTTTCTTGGAGATTCACTCATCTCCTGGAAATGCAAAAAGCAAGAGTGTGTTTCTAAATCCTCTACTGAAGCTGAATATAGAGCTATGTCAGCAGCATGCTCTGAGGTGATGTGGTTGCGGGGCATTCTTCAAGAGATTGGTTTTTCACAAGATCGGCCAACTCCTCTTCATGGTGACAACACTAGTGCCATTCAAATTGCTGCCAATCCAGTATTTCATGAGCGTACCAAACATATTGAAGTCGATTGTCACTATATTCGTCAAGCCTATGAGGCTATGTCGATTATTCTTCCTCATATCTCTACGGATCTTCAAGTAGCTGATATATTCACGAAAGCGATGACAAGACAGCGGCATCAATTCCTAGTTAGCAAATTGATGCTAGTAGATACACCGGCATCAATTTGAGGGGGGATATTAGTGGATTATATTTATTTGAATTAATTCCTATGTTATCTATGTATTTTCTGGTATAGATATATTTGGACAGCTGTATAGGATTTATATGATTTGTAATTTGAATATTTAGATTATGTAGATAAGTATGGGAAACAAATCTTATCCAATATTTGAATCTCTATAGGATAGGAAGTCAGTTTTCGAATGGCTAATTGGATGTAATCTATTTTGACTATTTAATGAATGAGATGGGAGAGGATGAATTATTCAGTCAAAGAGAAATCTGTTAACAAGGACTCCACTTGAGGCCCCCTTTAGAAGCAAGGAAAGCCCATCCCACATATGGACAATCCCACTAACTTCTAGTGGCACTTCCATCAACCAATTTCAACCTTCTTTTCTGCAAACATACAATATCCACCTTCCAAAGGTGAAGCAAATACTTGATATCGAAGTGCTTATTGAAGTCATTTAGCCCCCATGAAATAAACTAAGAATTCATAAAATAAAGTCTGTTGCCCTACCTTTGGACCTTTCTAGACTTGCACTTCCCTCCTTGGCATCATAGTTCATCATACAAGTGAGTCTCTTTAACTCTCTCTCTTTTTGTGGCTGACTTAGAAGAGAGAGAATGCCCCGACCATAGCAATGACTAAAGCCCGAAATTGTTCTTCAAAGCTTTCTCAAGAGATTCCCACACAACCTTGAATCTCTCACTTTCTGAAGCATCCATTCCGAAGCTCCTGACATGTTGAAACACAATGGCAAGGAACAAAGAGGTACTGGAGGAACACCAACCTCCTCCCTCCCTTGGACTCCAATTCATGCACAATCCCTTTCCCTCATCACTAATTGCATATCCTTATACATCTCTGGCCATTGCCTTATGGCTTCTGTTCGTCCTCAACCCGAAGACATGAAAAAGGTTCCAGAGGACCCAACTCTAAAACACTGCCCATCAGGAGAGCTGGTGATGGTGCCAAAATTTCCTCAGACCCACTACCACAAACTAAAGGAGATTCTTTTTTATCAGTAACGCGAACAGGTGGAGATTGAAGGGGCTGAGAGAGAGTCAGTCTTTGGCTCAGCACTAGTACGGTGGTGAGCCACATCATCAAGAACAACATTGGCAGTTGCATCCCAAGTCATTTCAACATAGATCTCTCGTTCACCAGCACAAGACACTGTTCAGAGGCATCATGCCTACAGGCAACCAGCGGCCTTGGCAGACTGGCTTGCAGGTGCAATGACTAGCCCAAACCCACCACCGGCTTCCCTCACATTGTTCACCCAAGTGACTCTATGGCCACTTGAAGGGTTCTAAGTAACAAGAAAACAAGCTGGTCTCTCACACACAGCCTTGTACACCACCACTCCCCCACATTATAATACCATTCAATAATGACCTTATGTGGTTCTTACCCCCATGTCTATACAAAACATTTCTACTTGGATCCTTCATTACTTTGTTTTCTACACCAAGAACAAAGTTCTTCAATTTGCACTTTCAAGCAATAAAGCAGCAAATGTATTTTTTAAGAGAATTGTTGCAGACACAAATATTACACAAAATAAACCTACAAACTGATGCGGTTTTATGGAATCCGTTAGATCTACTTTATAATAAAAATAACTTTACAATCTGATGTACTACATCAAACCACATCAGTTTGTAGGTTTATTTTTGTGTAATCACTTTGTGGCTAAAGTATTTTTCATTTTTTAAAGTAAAACATAAAACACGTTTAATAACTAAAGATGGAAGAAGAAATCATACCTACCAACAAAAGTGCTTTTGCCGTCAAACAGAATATAAAATTCCCCCAAGTTCTTGCATGCCAATAATGGTAGCAGATGAAATGCACAAAGGCTCTACATATGGTTTAGGATTTTCAAGATCTCGAAATTTATCTTTGAATCATCAAATAGACATCAGTCAAAAACTAAATCCATTAGGATTAAGTCTTTTAAGAATCATTCACTATGGTCACTCTAAAAGACTATTGCCATGTCACAAGTTAACTTACTTGAGATGCAAAACACATGCTTTGAAAATCAAAACAGCCAGGATCATTGGTAAAGGTGACAACGTTGAGTTCACATGCATAAAATATGAAAGGGTTCATTGGAGATTGTAAATTTGGGGTTAGAGAAGACGAAGAGAAGGATGCTTACAGAAAAAGCAGGTTGCAGTCAAGATTTGCACAGTTACGATGCCTTAGCTCAACAACCTGAGAACCACATATGTAGCATCTGGCAAATGTATTACTCCCAGAAACTTCTTCACTCCTGGCTGCTTTAACAATGGCTTCAGGCTTGTAGGCAGAAGGGGCAAGAGAAAGACGGGAATCAAACACAAACAAATTCCCAATCCATTTTGCAGGACCTTCATTCTTTAAATAATGAGAAACACCGCCCTTCAAGGAGTACACATTTTGGAAGCCCCTTTGTCTAGCATTCAAAATTTGAAAAACATAAAACTCTAAAATTTGGGGGGAAAAGAGGCAGAATCGAATAATCTTGCAACAGTAACAAGGTACCGTCCTGCCCCAACATTATTTTATTATCTCTCTTTCATTAAGTTTTCATACTAATCCCATATCTCAGCCACTCTGATGAAGAGAGGCCCACACTTCACACAGACATGCAATGCAGAGGGATTTGTGCTTCATAATGGGACAAGCACAAATAAAAAAAGGATGCTGACAGACCACAACCATTCATAATTGTCCTCTAGGTTGTCAGAGTAGATCAATATATGAAGAAGAACTTCGAATCTAGCACAGGATAATACAAATAGGTTGAAGTAAATCACAACTAATATTACTTATCAGAAAAAGAAAATCACAACTAATATCAACATACAAAACTTTTCAATAGCAAGGAAAATGTGTCCATGCAATGCGCTTTATGGTTGGGTTATTTGCGGGTATGATTTAGTCTTAGTATAATTGGGCTATTACCGGCCAATACCCATATCTGATCTGACAATCTACATGGTGCTTTATGGTTCTAAATATGACTTCATCTGCCTCAGAACAATTGCATGACTCAAACTTCTTAAAAGGATTATAACTTTTACCCCAGGGTGAAATTGCTCAATGCATCAAGTCATTTGACTATTTCCAATTATGTGCACAAGAAAATAAGTGTTATGAGTGAGCAGTGTAACACGAAGCAGTACAATACATCAATATATCCGTCCTTTCAGAAAGGATGGAAATACGGAAGAGAGAGATTGATCCTAGAATTTTTAGGGCCAATTTTAGGACAGGAGAAGAGAGAGGAGCCAGTTACCTCAGAATTGTAGAATATACATCACAACGGATACCTCCAGTACAATACATCAATATGTCTGTATTTGCTTTGTCAGCAAATGCTAAAGGATCTGATGCAACATTCTGGAAGATCAAAAACAGGGACAAAATGAAGTGCATTCATAGCCATTAATAGAAGAAGATATTAATGATACGGTCATAACTATTTTACAACCCATTTTACTATTGTTCAATGTGACAATGCCAATTCATTAATATACTTTTTTTAATTTTGTGTTTTCCATCTTATTTGAATTTCAAATTTTGCATTGCCGCCTTTGACTTTACAAATAGTTGTAAAAAGAGTGGTACAAAGGGTTGAGTTCCAATATGCCCCATTTACTGATGCTCAAAATTAAAAATAGTATGTTTGTGGACTCATCCAACAAAAAAAAAAAAAAACAGAGGCATGGAAAACATAGTTATGATATAACGACAAAAGCTCAAGAAAATCATTTTATAGCACTACTTCTATGGACTAAAAGCATCATATCATAAGACTTTCTTGAAATTCTTTAAAGAATGTCAGCCTTAAAGGGGTACCAATGAGACCAGAAGCCCAGTTACTCAAGCAAAGTACAAGTGCACCACAAGCATCATATAATATGATGTTATTTTCCTTCCAATATTAAGCGATTATTATATTAATTTTCCATTATGGTAATCTTTTATGTTGGATCTTCTATCGTGGTGTAAAAGATAAGTTATAGCAGCATTCCTTACCCTACAACAAAGGGGTGTTACAAGTTTGGCAGCGGAGCCAGGTTAAGAGATTCTTTAGACTGACTTCTGAGTTAAAAGAAAAGACATTAGGACTAGGTTACCTAATATGAGTCTTGGCCTGTTCAAGAGTTCAGTAGTTTATTTGTTTGTTTGCTTTAACCGCGATGTGTGTTTAAACTAATTTCAAGATGGCACTGAATATGAGAACCAGTATGTTCCAGATAACTTGGATTCACTTGCTGCTGCCACTACACGTTTCATTGAAGCATTTGCCAAAAGCCAAGTCATGGGAGCAAGGGTTCCTCAAGTTGCGTGCATATTCGAGCAATTCACCCATCAACATCTCCTACATTTGACAGCAAGTCAAATGCCATGGATATCAAGAATTACCCATGGAGATCAGACAAAGATCTTCATAGTTTTGAACTGCACAAACAAGCAGAATGTGGAATTCACCACCTTTAACTTGGCGGATGATGCAGATGAATGGGGGGCCCCGATGAGGGGATCTCCTACAGCAAGAGCTTCGAGAATGAGTACCAATTACGTGGGAATGCTTCAAGAAGATTTTTTGGGAAAGCTTCTTCCCTAGGGATCTTCGGGAGGTGAAGGCCAGACAATTTGCAAACATAGTCCAGGTGATGTTGACGAATGATATGCTACTAAATTTATCGAGCTGTCCCACTTTGTTACCTACCTAGTCACAGAAGTGGAAAAGAATATTCGAGAAGTTCGAGCGTGGTCTGCATGAGATTATCCTAGATCCTATCATTGGGGAGAATCTTCATCTGAACAACAATGGAAAGTTATTGAAGAATGATTGAGGGACTCAATGATTGTGTTTTGAGTCCCCTGTACATGTTACTAGCAATAAAGGAAGCATATTGTATTACGATGTTATGTTTCTCCAAGACTAGTTCATGTATTACGATGCTATGTAGCCTTCTTTGGTAGCCTTTTTATACATCTAATATTATGTGAAAAAGATTGTAATACTTATATTACATGATGAAAAGCAAAGAAAAAGAAAGAAATGAGAACCAAAAAAGGAAAAGGAAGGAAAGGAAACAAATGTGGATGAACAAATGTGTAAATGGTTTGAAGTGTTTTCTTGGCTTTTATGACTGATGAATGACTGTAGCAGAGCAAGAGAGGCAAGGTCAGCCATATTGTATGGTCTGACAGATAGAACCCAAGGTTAGACCTGTGGCCATAGGAGCAGAAACGAATACCTTGAGGTTGCCACAATGTGTGTTGGTCACTTAAGTAATTAAAGGAAAAATGTTTGTGACAAGTGTGAATATCATTTTATAATGTGGGAATGCTTTGTGAAATAGAAACGCATTTTTATCTTCTTTACTGCGTGATGTATCCATTTACTAAGTATTTAGGTCATCTTGTTTTAATGGTTTAAACGTCTCAGTTGAGGTCAATGATGGGGATGCCACAACTAACAATTGAGAGCGTGTCCTAGTCAATTAGTATTCATCAAATAGTTTAGAACTTGGTTTGTGTAGGAACAAGGCGTTGGGGATCTTTCCCTAAGTTTCATTTTATGTGATTTTACAACTACTATCATTATGTTGTAATAAAATGTTAGTTTTGCTTTGATGTATTTATGGATCTCTTATAACCTGGCTCAATGAAATGTTATTAATGTGACATCCGCAAAAATGGGAAAGGGGTGTCACAAATACAGTGCATCGGGAAAAAAAAGGATAATGAAGCCAATAACTAGTCCAAGCCCATGTTCCTCAACTGAACTGAGGAAGTAACCACAATAAAGGTGGTTTTTTTCTTTATGCAATTCCAGTAAGGGATTGTGGTACTGTAACTTGCTGGCGATGTTGGATAGAAATCTCACTTCGAGGGTGAGGGGCCTCTGGGGTTAGGGATGAATAGTGAGAGAGAACTAGAGAAACTGTATTGTATTTTCATGCATACCCTGGAAATCATCTCTGACGAGAGATATACAAGATTCTCTGTAACTGTCTATGGTAGAGCAAGTAAAGGTTACCTGCAGGTGCATCTAAGAAAATAACAAGCAAACACTAAGGGCCTGGCAGCCCATAAGCCTAACGGACCAAGTCCTTACAAACTGACTAACACATTAAGTAAACACTAAAATTAATAGTAAAGAAAGCCCATTTCACTACGCAGCCCATTACACGGCCCATCCCTACACAACTTCAGATTCAACCCTAATCTCCCTAACACTTCACTTCTTTCACTTTCCTTAAGCATGCCTAAGCTTCCTCAAAGTGCCGTCGACCCCCTGGTTATCATCGCCTGACCTGGGTTGTTACAGGTACTACATTTGAAAGCTGCAACAACTGATGTTGCACTACACTTGACTGTTGTAGTGTGTCATATTTCCTTTAGATCCTCAGAAAGGGAAGTAAGGACGCCTTCTTGATGCACAATAGATGACAGTGGACTATCTCTCCGGAAAGGAACATATCCCATCTAGATGCTATTAAGGGCAGTAGGACGTGGGCAACACGCACCGGTCATGGGGCTGGTTTGGTCACGTGGAATGAACTCGTGGTTGGAAAAACCACTGGCAATGTGTCATGGTTATAGAAAAGTGGATTGTAGCAAACCAGAGATCTTTCCTTCTGACCAAAAGGGAGGAAAGTGGAGAAAAAGGTGGCAAAAAAGAGAATATTTTTGGAAACAGAAAAATGGAAGAAACAGTCCCAGGCAAAGTTGGTTCTCCAAAACAGGTTAAAAAAGGTTGGAAAAGGCAATGCTGGTGATGCTGATACCCATGATATTCTCACCCGAAAGAGGGTGGGCTTGTTGGGTCTTTGGCTGATGGCTCTTTTGGTGGCGCAAGTTTGGGAAGAAAATGAGCGGAGAGCTTGGACTTGTAATGACCAGAACAAAAAGTGAAAAAAGCATGGAATGGAGAGGAAAACCAGGCAAAAGAATAGGAGAGAAGGATAGGAGGAAGGGAGAAACCGGAGCTCCCTCCCTCCGGTGAGGACAATGTTTTTCGGAAATTGTTCCACTTATTCCGTTGCAATTTAGCCTTCCTTTGGTAGCCCTCTTTATGCACTCAATACTACATGAAAAAGGGTTTGAATCTAACTGACGTTATGTGCATGCTCTCGCCATGTGATATGAAATGAAAATGTTATAAATATCTCTGCCACTTCATGAAAAGCAAAGGAAAATTATGTGACTATGAATGCATGTAAAATAGTTTGAATGTGACTCTTGAGGGGTAGGGGGCAGCCATCTTGTATGGTCCGCAAAGATTGGCTTACCCAAGAGCACCTAGTTTATTGAGTGATGTCCATATATCATTGATACAGTTTCATCTGTGGCTACAGGAACAAAGCCGAGATCCTTGTGATTGCAAAGCAAGCACACAAGATTGGCTTACCCAAGTGCACCTAGTTACTGTATGATGTATCTATTTACCTACCATTTACTTAGAATTTGATTTAGTTAGAAGAAAATGACACTAAGGATATTCTCTTATTTCCGTTCTATTTGATTTTGCTTCAATTATTATTAAGCTTTAATAAAGTCATCGATTATGTTCAAGGTAATTATGCTTTATGGATCTCTTTTACCCGTCCTATGTAATGTTTTGATATAGCATTCCTAACCCTACAGCAATCAGGTGTTACACATTTACACCAATAAATGCAAAAATGATATCCAAAGCTCCAAAAAAGAGAAGTTAAGGCTAAGAGGATATAGAAAGATACACATTAGTGCATTATATTGCTACACTTAAAGGGCCTCTAAATTCAGCATATCATAAAAAGGACAATCTCTACTTTTTCCACAATGAGATCCAACAAGGAGGTACGCTTGAATTCTAAAAATTCAAAGAAAAGATGCATAAAGAATTAAAATGAACTGGAGCCATGATAATTATGATGAAACAAAATCCCGTATAGCTTATGTCCTATACTGACCAGCCACTTGAGCTTTAAATGGTGTGGGGTAAGTTCAAATCTTACCGTTCCCCCCTTCCCTGCCCCTCCCACCACCTGTTGTAAGTACCTCTAATGCCCATCCTTAAGGAAAAAAGGGTTTATTCACCATACCTGTATCGGCGATAGCCCAAATGAAGTGCTCCTAAAGCAGTCTACCGAAGGTCGTTGAGCTCCAGAGAAATGACCAATATCCCATTCATAACCTGATTACAGACAATCACAAAATCTTCAAAATTCAATCGGAATTATGAACCTGAAAACTACTATAGGTTATGAGTACTACAATAACAAGAACAGGATGATGACAACACAAAAAATGCATGATCTACCACCCGCTACGAAAATAGGTACACTTAGACATGCATGAAAGGAGGTGACCTTAGCACATTCATTATGTCCATACCGACAATGTAATCATACTTGTCCCAATATCTCTATAATGGATCTTTAGTTCAAATATATTTCTTAGTAGTTTTCTGAATGTATCATAGTGCCTTCTGAATGTATTCTCCTCCGTCTCTCTTTGGGTAAGTAGGTTATTGAAACCCAGTCGATAGATATGGTTGGAATACCCCCCCCCCCCCAATGGTGAGCACCGATTCAATCGGAGTCGGTATGCCTTAATTCCGACTCTGACCACCGTAGACTCCACTCCATTGTCGAATATAGGTGCCACAAGATTATATAATCTTTGTGTAGTTTGGCTGATTTGACTAGGTTGTAGCATTATTCAATTGAAAAACATGAAAAGTTTTGAAGATTTTGTGATTGTCTGTAATCAGGATACCTATATGAGTTTATTTGAATTTGTATCATATATGGATACCTGAAATAATCTCAGTAACAAGCAGGATTTTTCAGATTACAAACTTTTTGTTCTTAAGAAAAATAACAAATGTTGAAGAGGCAATCCTATGAAAGGAATAATATCAATTCTCTATAATTTATGGATAAAAAATAATTTCATTTGAGATTAATGTTTTCAATGATTCTTCTCCTTATTATTTTAATCCAGCCAATAGAGATCCAACTCGTCAATAATGCCATCCCATATGAATTTTTCATGGGTTGTGGATTGAGGCCGATTGAAGGAGGAGCAGCAGCTGGAGGTCGTGGATGAAGTTGGGTGAAAGGGGCAACAGCAGCTGAAGGTGTAAAGAATGAAAGAAAGTGGCTGTTAGTCGTTAGAATTTAAGCATATGGTGTCGTTTTTCAGTAAATGGGAACAGTGTCGCTTTACATATACAGAATTTGTAATAAATAGTGTGCCGCCATTTTGAGGCAGTAGATTTGTAAACTAGTGAAACGCAGTCGTATAGCCAATCCAGAGTCATTATAAATGGAAGGAAAATGAAAGGGAAGATCATCTCTCATAATTGCATTCAACTTCTCTCTACTTCTTCTTCTTCTTCTTCTCTCTCTCTCTCTACTTCTTGTTTCTTGGAGAGTGACTACCTCAAGTTAGTCAACTGAAGGGCCCATTACAATTCGTATCAGTAGTCATGGCAGAGGGTACTCAATCTTATGCACAGATTGTGGATTCTATGAATCATCTTCGACAGCAACAAGAAAGGCAACAGAAGTAGCTAGAGGATACAATTGCGATTTTAGTTCAACAGCAAGAAACTGCTCGTGTGGATAGGGAAAATCAAAGAGATTTAATGAGATGCTACAAAAGATTTCAAGAATTTCCCTTAATGGTTCTGTGGGTAATGATCCAACAGCAAGAAATTTTTAGGAGGTGTTATGGGTAAACTACTAATCTTACCCAGAAAGTGAGAAGAATTACAGAAGAATTGCCAAACACTCAAGAGTATGAGAACACAGATTGAAGAAAACCCAAGAATCACTTTCTTGATTCTTGGAAGAGGCTTTCGAGGAACCTCCAACCTCCAAGACGAATTCTTATTGATCTTTCTGCACCAAAACTATTTACAATGCCCCATTATTTGTACTACACGAATGATAAAACTCACAGTGTTACAAAACTCACCGTATTGACCCCCTATTCAGTTAAAACCGTTATTCATCTTCATCTACCAAAATGCACAGTTTCATCTGGAGAAATATCATTGTAATCAGGTGAAATTTCTTTGAGGTATCATCAACCAAACTTACAACCTATGAAGTATCATCAAAGTGAAGCTGTTAACAGATGCCTAGAGCATTTTTTGAGGTATCATCAACCAAACTTACACCCTATGAAGTTGTATATGGATTGCCCCCTACCAGATTACAAGCATACAGTCCAGGGTTAACACCCAATCAAGCAGTGGATGAATTGCTGAAGACTAGGGATCAAATTATGTCAACCTTGAAGACTAATTTGTTGGCTGCCCAAGAGAGGATGAAGTTACATTATGACAAAAATAGAACTGAGAGGCAATTTTCAGTGGGTGAATGGGTTTTTCTTAGCCTCCAGCCTTACAGGCAACACTCTTTGGTAGCTAAACCACAACTTCTACTAGAACTCAATCTTACAAATTACTATTACTTCAACAACTAGACACCAACTAGACTAGGACTCACAACCACTACTCAATACTCAATACTAGGACTCAAAACTCAACTAGGATTACACATAAATATACTCTAGGATAATCGCTAACAGTAATTGAAATAAACAAACAATTGACCCTATACTCTAGGACGAAATGGACTCTAACTCCTACTAGACTAAATGGACTTTTACTAGGATTCTCATGGAGGTTTACGATCAACCTCTAACAGTATAACACCTGAAAATATACAAAATTGAGAAGACATTAAGTTAAGAAATTGCAAGCAAGTAGCATCTGAGAAAAAAAAGAGGAGCTACCATTTCTCACATCCAACAGAATATAGTTTGAACTGCAATTCTCATGTGAAGCATCATCAATTCCATCCACTGCTTCCAATCTTTTTCTCCATTTTGAAGGTGGTATAGGTGTTGCTCGCATAGAAGGGTCGAGCAAAGGAAGATGTAAAATGCCTCCTTCCATCTGGAGAAATATCATTGTAATCATGTGAAATTTCTTTTGAAAAGGAAAGCATGCACCTTGCTGTTCTCGGAACTAGTAGAATGCATAACTTGCCCAATATCTTAAAAGAATGGGGTTTGAAATGCATAGGTTATTAGGATAAATAAGAGAAATATAAAGATGTGAACTATGTACAAAATGAAAGAGAGAGAAATCATCATCTATATACCATATACATCAATTTTTTTTTATAACATATACATCAATTTTTTATAAGGTCAATTTTATTAATAAGTAAGTCAAAAGGCACCAAGTACACACAGGTTATATATGAGATGCGCATGGTTAGAGAAAGTAAAGTGTGCGAGAAAGTCCTAATAGCTAAAACTAGAGCACAAAGATGGGCAAAGACAATTACAGCCTAGAAAGACCAAAAACAGCCTAGCCACAAAGTGTTAACTACCACAGAGCAGAGTAAAAGATGGTCCACAAATTCCCTATTCTATTTGTACAAACAACGCCAACCAATCATTAAAGCAAGTATCTTCCCTTGTGAAGTCACCCAAACAAAGAAAGACACTTCTAAGGGGCCCTTCTCCATGATATTGTACCTTTGTAGGAGGTAACTTGGTTACATGGAAGAGTAAGAAGCAAACAGTAGTAGCTCGATCTAGTGCAGAAGCCGAATACAGAGCAATGGCTCACGCTGCTAGTGAGCTGACATGGTTGCAACACTTTCTTCAAGAGATTGGGTTTCCAGCTCCTGTCCCTCTTCAGTTACTTTGTGATAACCAAGCTACAGTGCATATTGTGTCTAATCCTGTATTCCATGAGACGACTAAACACATTGAAATTGATTGTCACTTCATTTGGGATAAGATACTAAGTGGTGACATTTCTACATCCTTTGTGAAGTATGCTGATCAACTTGCAGATATGTTTACCAAACCACTGTGTTGTAGTCAATTAAAACTTATTTGTTCCAAGTTAGGTTTATATGACATATATGCCCCAGCTTGAGAAGGAGTGTTAAAGGACATGGTTGTAATTAGTATAGTTTAGGAGTGTACAATGGTCATTTGTATGTAGCATGTATAGGAGGTTGAATGTTAATGAAGATAATGTATTCATTCTCTCTCTCTCTCTCTCTCTCTCTCTCTCTATGTACGACTACAATTAGCAATGTTCAAAAGTGTCTACAATTTGTCTACCCACTAATGGAAGCATTTTGAGACTTGGATATTGTCTTTTCTAACAATATGTTCAATCTATTAGATAAAACTTTAGCAATGATTTTGTAGACTCTACTCACAAGGCTCATAGGTCACAAGTCTAATATTAATGGCCCCAGCTTTCTTAAGGATAAGGAGTATGAATGTGGCATTAGGGCTTTTTATAAATCTACCCTGACCACGAAAATCATGGAAAACTCTCATCATACCTTCTATAACACATCCCAATAAAATTTGAGAAACTCATTGCCGAGAGCCTGTTCGCCCCCGGGATTAGTCAAAACTTTGTTCTCAGACAACCAGTGCTAATAAAAAATAAAACATAAAATTTGAGAAACCACCATAGGTTAATCTTAACACGCTACACTCAACCTTTCACTCGGAACTAATTATTTACCATTTTTTTGTGTTGGAAAAGACAGGGACTCCGCACCCTCCAATAAACTTTCTCCAACCCCCAATGTTCTGCCCAAAAGTGGAATTTCTGAACCAAATTGTTTTCTAATCTTGAATTGCAGAGAGGCTGTCGAACTTGGCTGAGTTGAGTCATTTCAACTCAGCCAGGATGGGTTTTTTTTTAACTAGCAAATGGGATTGGTTAGGCCCACTTCCTGTATACTGATAGAGATATAACCATTTTTTACAACCTTTTTAAAACTCTATTTTAAATGGAATGCATTTTTGTGAAACTACAATCCTTTCACAACTTTGTTTTACAAGAATGCCCTCTATTTAAAGCAGAGTTGTAAAAAGGATGTACAAAACGGTTGTCTTTATCATTTTCCTTATGAAAGCCACTACATCTCCCAAACATTCCAACTGCTCCTTCATCGTACAGAGGACGCTGCAGGTACTTCCACTTCCCACACCACCCATTGCAACAATTGTGGATGTCCCAATAATAGAATTTGCAACTGGAATTTGTCCCCACCACAGCGCTTTTTTTCAGATTTTCAAATTTTCTGCCACCACTTGTACTCGGAATGCCCCTGTTTTTATGTTGATTGCAGGAAACTTTCTAACTGCTGAAACCACCACATACTACTTAAAAATGTCACAGCCAAACATCGTATCAACATTTTCACCAATGGAGGACCACCCATTCGAAACACTACAAGCCTGCTTGATTTGCAATTCGTAATACATTGCCGAATATTGTGTTGAGAAGTACAAAGACATATTGCACTACTCAATGGCAAAGGTTTCCAATGCGCTAGATACAAGCCTTGAGTGCGCAAGCCCTTTAAAAAAAAGTTAGGACCCACCGTTAAAAAAGGCTCGCACACCCTAGGCCTACACAAATCATTTTCCTTTTCCAACCCTTCCCCTCCATTCTGGTTTAAGATGAAAAATCTTTGTCCATATCCACCTTGTTTCCAACAGAGGAGAAATAATGTTCATGAGCGTCTGAAGATTGTTGAGCCTATCTGGCTTTGTTTCCAACAGATGAGAAATTTACAAACACTGACCTCCCCCTCCATATGCAGAGAGGCTTCCACCGTAGCCAGCAGAGATACCATTCAAACAACCTTCCAACTTCACTAGGCATTGTATAGAACATTTACTAACATAGACTACCATATATGCATAAATAAAAAAACAAAAAATTGAAGGTTATGGAGGAAAACAGCGCATATGGGAGAGGGTCATTATAATTAAACCAGAAATAATATGAAGTTGGAAAACCCCAGTTATGAGCTGAATATGGAAACCAATTTGTAAAGATAAAAAGTGATTTAATTGAAAATAAAAAGATATGCAAACATAGAGCTTGCCTGCAATAATGAAGACTTATACCGCAACTTCAGTTTTGGAAATGCATGACCATTAAATGCTGGAGAAATCTGAACCAAAATATCTGAAAATCTATAATCTTCTCTCAACCATTTGACATACAGAAGAGCATCTTTTGAAGGCCCACTGTACTGCATCAAGATGAATTAAATCAGAAAGAGTTGAGAATAAATGGATGCTAAAAAAATGGTGAATAATTAGTTCAATGAAGCTAAAAAGGATCAAAACTAACCAATAATTTACATTATAATATGGAGATTTAATATATCCTAGAATGCATTAAAGAACCAAATCTCCCCCTTGCATCTATAAACAACAAGGTTGACCATCTATTTGTCAACACAAAAGGAGAAGGGGTTTACCCTTATAAACAGAAAAAGACAGTAGAGAGAGCATCTGTATGACTCATACTACATCATCACACGCTTGTGGTGGACTCCCACTGCCAAACTTCAATTCAGAAACACAAATGCAAGGAAAAGAAATTGATCTACGGGGAAGATATCTACCTGTGCATTTATCCCTTGTTCATTGAGATACACCCGGCCATGTATGTCGAGACCCTAACAATAGATATCCAGAAAAAAAAAAAAAGGAAAAAAAAGTTTTAATGTCAGTGACGTGAATAGTATGGCAGCTGGGATCTTCTCCCTGCTTCTCTTTTGCTTTCTGGGAAGTATACAACTCGAATCTCAACGACATTGGAATGCAATGAATTTTTTTAAACAACAAAAACTAATGTACATTAGAATGGAATATAGCCTTTCACCTTTTTGTACGAGTAACCAATCAGCAAGTCATATATTCTATTTTATATGGCAGCCAAGAGAGCAATCAACATACAAGCTCTGTTTAATGTTGGAATATGAATTGCTTTTAAGGATTGTGAAACAGAGTTCCGAAGACATTTTGAAGTTCGCTCTAAAGACTGCGGTGAGACTCTTCGTTCTCTTAAAACCAAACCAAAACGAGGTTTTAAAATCATAGATTGGTTCATCATGTTAAGAAAAGAGAATAAAAGAACAATGGGACCCAGTATGCTATGCTTCTAAATTTTTCCAGTGAAAGTGCACAATCGAAATTGATTGATGTAGAGAAACCGGTAGAAATTTTAGATATTTAGGAGGAATTAGACTCGCAAAGTGAGTTTTGTCCTAATAAGTAAAGGGCTGGAGCAAACCTCTAAGAAGGAGAGGTGCCTGGCGACCTCCGTCTCTGGGTTTTTGATGAACACAAAATGATAAAAATTCACTACGACAAAATCATCCTCTGAAGGCTCCTCTGCCTCGCTGAGACTGCATTGTGCAGAAATGTCACACTTGCCGTTGTTGACTATTCGCTTTAGGTGGCTAAGAGTAGCTGAGCAGAACTTGGAATGCCTTTGAAACCGTATGAGAGGCTTATCTTTAAGTTTACCAATGCTTCTGCTTCTACTAGGAAGCGTAGGGATTGATAATGCCGGGGTGAGAGCACCGGTGATAACCGCAGAACCACCACCCATTGTCCCTGCCTCGCCTCTTCTAATTCATCCGCTCAGATTATCTGTTGTCTTGACAGAGCTCCATACAAAACAACTTTCGAGGGTCCGGTTTACGGTGATTAATAAAATAGCATCGCTATTCATGAGTCTATACACCACACACCAAAACTTTTTTATTTTTTTAAATTTCTTTTAAAGTTTTTTTTAGTTTTATTATTTTTAAAATAATTAAATTATTCTACTCATAATTCATATACTACACATTTGATAAGAGAATAAAATTATAAAAATCATAAAATTGTTGGTGTGTGATGTATGAAGTTTAGGAATAGAATTTTTTTTAATAAAAAGGATAATGGTTATTATTCTCTTACCGCTAGTTTATTATTCTATATTATATTTAAAAAATTTATTTTTTTATTATTTTTTAATTATTTTTTTAATATTATTAATAATTAAAAAAATAAAATTTTATTAATAGTTATTTTTTTAATTATTAAATAAAAATAAATAATAATAATAATAAATAGATGATAAATCATTATATTTAATAAGCCAACCGGGTCGGCCCGATCAAAACTATAAATTCTTGAAATAAATTTCTTTTTCTTCAAATCACACCCAAATTAGAGAACAACTTCGATAGGCACGTCAAAAATCTAATTTTATATCTTGCATGTCATTTCATTAAAAATAAATTTTAATTTTATAAAATTTTCATTCATTTAATATAAATTTCTAAGAAAGTTTTAAAAAAGTTGTGATTTAATTACTTTCTAATCTATAAACTATAATAAAAGGCACCAACTGCTTATGAATAGTGCTTTTTATTTTGTTTGTTAAATTACTTTTTTGACCTTTGTTTGCCAATGTTTTTTTAAGAGAAAAGATACTTCATATTAAAATTTCAAGAGAGATAACTATGAATACAATGAAGATAATCATCTACATGAATTGAGTCCTCAGATAAATCTAGAGAACTTTTTGCCAAACAATGTGCCACTGTGTTGGCTTGTCTAGGAACATGTCTAATTGACCACGAATTGTAATTGCCTAAGAGTTTCTTAATATCTTAATAAATGAAGCCCACTATGCTCCAGTCTTCAGCTCCACTAGTTATGCCATGCACCACTAGCTTTGAGTCCCCTTCGAAGATGATATTTTTTAGACCAAGATTAATACCAAATTGTACTGATCGCAAGGCTGCTAAGGCTTCTCCCAAGAGTGGATCAGGAAAGGAATTACAAGGGCTTCTTAGAGTTGCTATCACAAGACCCGGCCAATCTCTAATTGACACCCCTATACCCACCCTGCAATTAATCTTGTCAATGGCTGCGTCCCAATTTAATTTGTAGAAATTGATTGGAGGCTTGCACCACCTAGCTGTCCCTAGGATTTGAGGAGAGGTCCTCTGCTGGTTCCTTTCAATCTGTTCCAAGTCAGTCATGCTAGAGGAGACCAGTTTTAAAACCTGTTGGGGGGAGGTGAATTTGGATTCAAAGATGAACTTGTTTCTTTTGAACCAAATTTCCTTAGCTGTGAAAGCTAACTTGGTATGATCCTCTGGTGGGAGTGTGGAAAGAAGGTTTGAGAGTAAATCATGAAAGGATGCCACCTCAGTTTTACTTTTCTGTATTCTCCTTGAGCTAATACTCCAAACATCTTGAGCAGCTTTACACATCCATAGAACATGAGATACGGTATCTGGGTGAATTAAACATATGGGGCACATTGGTGAGTCAATGATCTTCCTTTTGTGCAAGTTAACTCTGGTGGGAAGGATTTCTCTAGCTGATCTCCAGAGAAATATTTTAATTTTGTTAGGCACTTTAAGCTTCCATAATCGATTCCAAAGGGCCTCATGATTTGAAGTGTCTGAAGCTTGTCCCATTCTGTTATCATTCAATGACACTTGAAGATGGTAAGTTGATTTAACTGTGAAGAGCTCGTTCTTAGTACACCTCCAAACCTGCTTATCATTGCTGTTACAAGGACTAACATGAATTCTGGAAATAATGGTAGCCTCTTCAGGAGTGAAAATATTTTGAACCAGATGTATGTTCCATGAGTGGGTTTCTTGATCAATGAGAGAGTTAACAATAGCTTCGAGGCACAAAACTTTGGGTTAGGATTGAGACTTGTAAGATGTTGGGATAGGCAGCCATTTATCTGACCATATTTTCACTTTGTTCCCATTACCAATTTTCCAAATCAGGCCTTCATAGAGTAACTGTCTACCTGCTGTGATACTCTTCCACACAAAGGAGTCGCCCCTTTTGACTCTTGCTGAGGAGAAATCCGTTGATGGAAAATATTTTGCTTTTAGAACTCAATGATTGATCCTTAGTAATGATCATCCACCCTTGCTTAGCTAGAAGAGCTTTATTGAAATCTTCAAAATCTCGAAAGCCCAAACCCCCATCCTGTTTTCCTTTTCCAAGACCTTTCCAATTTAGCCAATGCATCTTTGAGTTCTGATTTTTGATACCCCACCAAAAGGATTGCATTAGTTTGTTAATATTCTTCAGAATGCCTTTTGGAATTAGAAAAATGCCCATGCAGTAAGTAGGTATGGCTTGAATGACTGACTTCAGCAAGACTTCTTTACCTGCTCGGGAAAGCAGGTTAGTTTTTCAGCTGCTCATTTGTGCTTTGATTCTGTCAAGGATTGGAAAGAAGGCCCTTGATTTACTCCTTCCTATGTAAGAGGGCAATCCCAAGTATCTTTCAAAAGGCCCCGAGGCTTTAATACCAGCAATAGATAGTATAGAGCTTTGAATCTCTTGCCTTGTGTTTTTACTGAAAAAGATTGAAGACTTCTCAAGGTTTAGCCTTTGTCTTGAAGTTGATTCATACAAGGAGATGATGTTATGAAGTCTGATCCATTCCTGCATCTGTGCTTTACAAAAAACCAGACTATCATCTGCAAAAAAGAGGTGGTTAACAGACAAAGAGCCTCTAATAATTGGGAAGCCAGATATTAGTCCCTTTTGTTCAGATTGATTCAGTGCATAAGTGAGAACTTCTGAGCATAGAATGAACAGGTATGGTGAGAGTGGATCTCCTTATACCTCTCGATGGATTGAATGATGCTTGAGGTGAGCCATTGAGAAGAATAGAATAAGAGACAGTACTGATGCATTGCATGACCAGCTCAATCCACTCCTTGGCAAACCCCATCCTTTGAAGAACCTGCTGTACAAATGACCATTCTAGCCTATCATATGCCTTGCTCATATCTAGCTTGAGTGCCATGAAAGCTTCTTTGTGATTCTTTCTTCTGTTCTGCATTGAATGCATTAGTTCATATGCCACAATTGTGTTATCAGAGATCATCCTTCCTGGAACAAAGGCACTTGGGGTGTCTGAGATTAGAAGGGGCAGAATGGATTTGAGCCTATTTGCCATAACCTTTGCAATGATTTTGTAGAATACATTGCAAAGGCTTATGGGTCTATAGTCTGAAACAAACAAAGGGATTTTCTTCTTGGGGATAAGGGTGATAAAAGTATGGTTGATTGACTGGAAATTTGACTTAGTATTAAGAAATTCTAGAGCAACAGCAACCACATCCTCCCCAACAATATGCCAATGGTTTGCCAATGTTGAGCGTTGCATTTGCTGTAAATTTGTAGGTTTTTTGGGTTGATATCTTGAATTGTGCATCTTGTAAAGTTGTGTTCTACTAGATATTCGATCGGTTTCTTAAAAGCTTCCGCCCACTTCAACTAAAAGGCAGTGTTGATGTTGTAAAAATCGCACAACAGGCTTGAAGGAGAAAAATAGTCATTCCCGGCCCATTGAGTTGACTTGGCCTTGATCGGTGTTGTTTGGAGCTCCCAACAATGTTTTGGTGGGATTGTATGGTGGCGATGCGTACGTCCATGGTGATTAATAGAAAACAAGTGCAAAGAAAGTAAGAGTAAGGGACATACAAATTTACGTAGTTCGACATGTTGCTACGTCTACGGTCGTTTGGGAGGAAAAGTCTATTATAATATACTTGTTTACAATATCTTATGGGCGCTCATTTCTCACTATACAAAGAAAGTTTGAACTCTTTGTGGCGCCCCCAGATTCCGCTTGGGATCAGACAGACATCCAAAACATTGGGACATGCAACACAAGATTACTTGCCCCCATTCATGACATATAAGATGTAATGTTTCTAACATGCATCTAGCATTATGTAATATTCACAGTAGATAAATTTTTTTTTAGCAATACTATGCACCAAATTTATAACATCCCAAATAGTTAAAACATAATCAATGAATAATTAACAAAATAAACATCCACAATTAGAACACGGGTCTCAAAAGACTGTAATCTCAAAACAACGGAGACTTGGCTCCATACTATCCAAAGACCTAACTATGGGGGCTGCAAACTTCGTGTTGCGTCTACAATGTCTAGTCAACCTCCTTCAGTCTGCCAGTGTCTGCTTCTTACTCTGATCCTGACACATCGCCTACCATTCGGGGGAATGGTAGTTGAGACTACCACGGTGAGATTTGCTTACAAATCTTAGCAAGTTAACAGGAAACTTCCACACATGTTAATGATGCAACATGGCAGTAAAAATATGAATGCATAATCAAAGTCATAAGTAAGCATGCATAACTTGACATATAGTATGGCATAAATGACATAACTTGAACTGAAACTGAAACTTAGTTTGACGGGACATGGCATGTACGTGAACTTAAAATATAACATGGACTAACAACATAGCATGAACGTGAACTTAAAACATAACATGAACTTGTAACATAGCATGCACCTGAACATACATAATTTGAACATGAATTTGAACATAACATGAACCTGAACATACATAATATAAACGTAAACTTGAAACATAACATGAACGTGAACATAACCTGCATGAACGTGAACTTGAAACATGATATGGACTTGAAACATAGCATGAACGTGAGCATACATAAAATGAACGTGAACTTGATCATAACATAATGTAAAACATGACTTGAACGTGAAATACATGAATTTTGAATCTTATTCAATAGACTTAATTAATAAAAGTGACCATACGGGTGCTACACGGGTCCCCTTGAGCAGTGTGTCTCTACCGATTACCACATCACAACACTGTGTCTATACCAGCTGTGAGTGTTTTAATACATACTCCACAATTGTTGTGGCCCCACGTATTCTACGTGTCACAATTGCTGTGTCTCACGTTGTATATGTTCCATAATTGTTGTGGCCCTATACTTCATGCTCTATAGTTGTTGTAGTCCCATGAATTGTTTGTGCCACACTTGCTGTGGATACACGTAACATAAAGTGTAGCTCCATCGGTATTAGTGGCTGGCGCTCTTCGGTGACCAGCTAGTTAGGCCTCATTCTCAACTTGTTGATTGTATTTCATCAACCCAGAGAATTTCACACCTATTTAGACACTCCAGCTTGAACAAAGGAGTTCCACTAGAATATTATCCTATCCTGAAGCTTAGAGTCGTGATTGACATGAATAACTTAACTGGCATATACTACATTTCGTAACGTGACGTAACATGAACGTGACATAAAAGACAGAAGTCCTGACGTAGCGTGACGTGACATGAATGTAAGACGACAAACATGACATACTTTGAGACATAAATGTAACAGACAACATTCTATAATATGGCATATATGTAACATAAAATATTTTGTAACATGACATACCATGTAACAGATAATATTTCATAATGTGTGACAGTGAATATAACGTGACATGACATACATGTAAGAGATGGCATATGTAATGTGACATATTTACAACAGATAGTAACATGAGACAAAGTATATTCTGTAACAGATAAGATTTTTGTGACAGAATAATTCATGTAATAAATAAACATGTGAGGACATTACATGGCATGGCATATATAACAACATACGAATATAAACTGTAGTTCATTTACCCATCACACATATACAGTAAACTGATAGTAAGTTAAGAGCTAACTTATCTCGATCGTTGCGATCTACGAGAATAAAACACGAAACACGAGGAACTGTAAGTGGGTATTTTAAAAGTTAGAAATTTAATTGCTAACAATTAGAAATGTGAAAAGAGACAAATTGGAATAAAATTACCATTTTACCCTCTATATGTGGGAAAATGATTATTTTACCCCTAATTTAAGGATTTCACATCCTAACTCAAATATCAACTTAGAAAAATTCAAAATCATTTACAACTATGGAAAATTCACTATGGTTGAAACATTTATAGGTCATTTCTCTTGATTTTGATTGCAATTTCTTCCATCTTCAAAACCCATGGTTAACCAAAATTTTGTAACAAAAATCTTCTTATCCTAAGTTTAAAAACACATTTAAAATATCCATTAAGAAAAAGCTAATCATCAACACCAAACTTTTTGTAAGAAGGCCCAAACTTTTTAACAAAAAGTAAACCCTTAAATCACAAGTTTTGACTTTAATAAAAAAATCTCCAAGAATTCCAAACAAAATCAAATCTTACTTCTAACATATTCATAACGTCATCCTAAGATCAACTATGGTTTAAATCATCAAACAAAAGTCACCAAAAATCACAAAACAACATTTGGACTTTTTGGTTTTACACTTAGTCCAAAAACAGAAACTTTTCTCTCAACTAACTTTGATCAATCTCTTGATTCATGGCTTAAAGACATGTGATTTTCAAACTACCACATCAAATGGTTTAAAAAAGTATCCGAAAGAAGATCCAACCATCAATCTCCAAAAATCACATGGCTAAAGCTCAATAAAACATGAATCTAACCCAACAACATCAAATCTTAGGCCTAACCGAATTCCTCTTGCATAGAAAAATCATATCTTTAAAACTAATACTAAATATCTTCAAAATAACATCTTAACATATATATAAGAGGTTTAAGATCATCACATAAAAATATCAAAGCCTTTGAAATAAGATTAAACCACAAAATATTCAAACTTTCTCAAAACAAAAATTGTTTTTCCACTTCCAGTTGTTAAATTTCTAGATTTAAGGAAATCTATCATCAAAAGCTTTATTCATGCAACAAAACCTCAATGAAAATTTATAAACACATTCTAACAACACTCCATTAAATTTTCAAACCAAGATATGTCCATTAGCTTAGTCAAAAATTTCAAAACATAACATACTCTCCAGTTTCACACCTAGAATGACCTTTCTATGTCTAAAAATACTTTTGACTGATCAAATGTGCATGGAATGAGACTAATAAGCTATCCATGAAAAATAAACTCAAATACGAACAACTTGTATGAAGGATTCATCGTGCTAAAATACTTACAATGGGTCAAAACTCTCCACGCAAGAAGACCCAGGAATCTGCTCAATATAGTTTTTTTGAATTTCTCCCTAAGAATTGGGTGAAGAAGTGATGAAAGGGAGTGAAATGTGTCTTGCACGACTTTAAAATTCTGGAGGGGGAAGTTATGGGCTTGAATGACCCTTGATTGTAGGTGGTTATGTGACATAAAATGGAGAATAGAGAGGAGCAAGGACTGCCTGCAGCAGTTGTGAGATATGGAGGTTGATGGGGTGGATTTCTCCTTCACATCAAGGTACTATTGTGTACAGCCAATGGCAGTGAATGGTCTGCCATGTGAGGGAGGAAATTTCTTCAAGAAGTTTTGTCAAGATGGTCAAATTCGTAGGTTTTGGTGGGCCTCAACCAAGTGGGTTTCAATTTGAGGTTTAAAGGGGGTTTGGTTAGGGTTTGGGATGCTATCAAGCTCAAATCCAACTTTTCTTGGTCCAATCAAATTTTCAAGATTTAAAAGGTTGGATAATGAAGTCATAACAAGAGTTTGATTAATTAATAGCATGTGGAAATTATTTAATCAAGTGATTAAATATAATGCTAAAAATCGGATTAAAAAGGATTTGGAGACCAACTTTAAGCTTTGGGAAACCATTTAGGGTTTCGGTTTCAACCAAGCTTTTGGGGTTTCAAATGGATTCCAACCATTTAGGGTTTCGCTAGGATTGAAACCCTTTTTGGTCTGGCACAATCTGGTTGATCAGATGAAACAAAGTTTTGCTTAGGTGACATGATCTCACACCTTGATTTCCTTCACAAATCTATCTAATGGTTCCTCATGATGCCAAGTGTCTAATACTATGCACTATGTGTGGCTAAGATCTTGTCAAGTGTCCAAATAAAACTTCTCTAACATAATTTGGATATTCCACACTATGATTTTGAAAACACTGCACTAGGTGCGCTTATGGAGGTTACTATTCACTCCGAAGAAATGCAAAATAAACTTAGTACTGAAAAATCCTAAATATTTATATTAACTTATAATGAAAATTGTTTACCGAAATTCAACCCCGAAGTGTCCCTAAAAATAATTTTACAATTTCGAACAGGCATTTCATTCGAAATTATGAAAATTGGCTATTGCGCCATAAAATCCTAAATAATCAACTGAGTCTATGGCATAGATCAAAACACATTTTGACACTTCTAACTACATCAAATAATTAAACTCATATTTCTAGCACCATAATGAATGATAACACTGACTATGTTGACAGACTAAAACATGTGCGATTGGTTGATTCATAAAAACTTATGGGGTTTTCATGAGGTTCCTAAAGTCAATAGAAATTCCACTAGTGAATTTCTAGCGGGCTGCTACACTCTTCTTGTTGGAGATGCTATCTTCCTTGAGAGGTTGCTGAAGAAGAAGAATAAGATCTGATCCAACGAGAGTTGAAGTTGTATAGGCATCCCCTTTTATATGACCCTCTTCCTACAACAGTTGGTAGTTGCGTCATTGCGTGTTTGGCCCCCTGACTCCTGACCCCCCGACTCCTGATCCCCCCATGCCTCCTGACTCCTCCTGCCTCCTAACCCCTGACACCTCCTGACTCTTGACATCTGCATGCTCTATGTCCCTTCTTGTCTCCTACACCTTTTTTTTTTGTCCCTAGTGATGGCCTGATGGGTTGGGCCCAACCTTGGGCTTGTTATTTTATCCCTCCACAGATGCCCACGATTTTTAAGGGTAACTTTTCCCAGCAAAGACCTAGAGAATCTTTAAGATAAAATATGCAACATAGGTCGTCAGTACGAAAACAAATCTAAAAAATGGGTTCTTCGTTCTCCACTCCGCTTGTGTTAAGCGATAATGCCTCCAAGGGTGAGTTTTAGGCAGGAGGTGTACTCGATCACGTATGATGCGAGTGTGGAGCTCAGATGTGGCAGAAGGTGTACTCGACTGCATATGACGCGAGTGCAGAGCTCGGATGTGGAGGGAGGTGTATGCAACCGCACATGATGCGAACACGAAGCTCAGATGTGGTTGAAGGTGTACTCAACCACGTATGATATGTAGTTTTGGTTGTGCATTGTTCTGTCATTTGAAAGGTGTATGTTCATTCGATGTTTTTGTTTCCGATTTGCTATTAGTGTTGGAGTTTGTGTGAAGTGCCCCACGCAAAGCAGTCAGAGGGCCCGTCGACCCCCTGGGTCCACTTTAGGTGGTTACCGAGCCCATCGGCTTGTTCACGAAGGTAACCAGCGCTAGGCGATTGTGAAGCTCGGAGGCTTGTTTCCGAAGGTAACCGCTAGCAGCAGTTATGCATCATGGTGAGTCTAGAGATTTGGCTTGTAGCTCAAAGGTTGGCAAGTCAATAGACTTGTGTCCGACTGGCTATGAAGGGGCAAAGCTCAGGAAGCCCTGGTGATTAAGTGGAAATAATATGAAAATTGAGCACGAAAATTAGGGGTTTTGGTCTGAAAATGAATTACATATGCTTATTTACACAATAGGTTTTCAACCAAGGACCCACAAGGTCAAAATGGGAAATACATGTGAAATACTACTATCTGCCACTTACCTCACACACTCATTGGACACTTAGAGGAAAAAAGAGAAGAAAGGGAATCCTTTCACAAACCCTTTACCCTTGCTATTTTGCATCTCATATTTTGCACCTTAGAGAACCTCATGGAATTGGAGAGAGCAACGACCTGGAGAGAGAGATTAGCAGGAGCACTGGAGAGGATGTGGAATGAGAGCTTAAAATGGAGGAAATGGTGTGCAAGAAGGGGACGTTGGGATTTTTGGCAGAGTTTGAAAATCACTTCAAAAATTCTGCTTCCAATTTTTGGGTTTTTCTTTTTCCTTTCTTTGGATTATGGACCAGTCATTTTACCGGATTAATAGTTTGTTTTCATACTTGATGAGGGAGTAATTTCGTAACCTAGGTCAAGGGAAACCTTTGAGCAGTAGGGTTTCACTTGGGGGTTTTGATTTCCTTTCGGTTTTAATTTGTATTCTCCATAAGTTTCTACCATTCTTATAGACACCGAGATTAGGGTTTTTCTGTTTCCTTTTTGGTTCATCGTTGATTGAAGGCACGGTGAATGCTTAAGGATTGCAGACCCTAATTCCGAGTTGCATGTTGATTGTCGGTCTGATGTGAAATTTATTGAGGTTATTCAGAAAATGTTTTGTTAGTGCTTAAATCATATACATCATCCAAATGCTTTAATCTTGACTGAAACTGCATTTGATAGTAATTGTGGAATGCAAAACCCTCATGAAATCCCTCTGTGCGAAGGAGACCTGAAGCCTAGGTGTTTGTCTAAAAGTTTTTTAGAATTTCGATTTTAAGTATCGCATTTGTTTTTTTATCAACGCAGAGAGTTTAGTTTCTTTAGTTGTTTTATATATTTCAGTGTGCACCCAAATCCATCTTATTCTCATTTAGGATTTTTAGAAAAGAAACAAAATTATTTTCAAACCTTTGAGTTTTCTGGTGTGAACAATCTGGTTTACATGCTTGCTCAGTAACCATAAGGAATTTACCCAACAAATATTTCACTTCCTTAATTCCTTTTATTCCATAAATAACTGCATAGCACTGAATATGTCTTAATCCTTGTGAAATCAACCTTGGGATTCTCATTATATACAAGCTAGACACCTTCTGCACTTGGGAGGCAATTTAAAAGGAGAGACAAGTTTTTGGTGCTGTTGTCGGGGATCAAAGGCAAATTGCAGAGCTGTCAAAACACTACAGAGACAATGGGTGACTGAGTGTGAACCTCTTCACACTCTGGTGATCTCTAACCCTAGCTTTCTCTGTTTTTCCTTTGTTTATTGTGAATAACATTCTCTGTCAAAGCTTACTGTCATTGTTTTTTTTTTTTTTCACTACTGCTATTACTATACACCAAGTTAAACTTGGTGTTGGTCGTGTATTGTGG
Organism: Juglans regia; assembly: GCF_001411555.2. Lineage (NCBI taxonomy): Eukaryota > Viridiplantae > Streptophyta > Magnoliopsida > Fagales > Juglandaceae > Juglans > Juglans regia. Next base: position 18,494,851 of record NC_049906.1, on the reverse strand, counting down.
TTGAGCATTTGCATGTCATTTTGGAGTAGAGACCACTCCTCTCGATTGGTCAGATAAGATTCTGTGACACACTCTGATTGTGAGTCACTTTCATTTGAGTCATTTTCTGAGAGTCTTAGTACCATGGTTGAAGAAGAACAAGATGATAGGAGAGTTGGGAATCATAATAAGACTCTAAAAGATTATTTGCAATCGGCTAGGACTAGCTCACCCTCATGCATTATACAACCCCTTAATGCAAACAACTTCAATTTTAAACCTGACATGATCCCTCTTATACCTCATTTCTAAGGGATGGAGTCTGAGAACCCATATTTGCATGTTAAAGAATTTGAGGAGATTTGCTCTATATTCATGGACAGAACTTGTACTGAACATGTGATAAAACTTAAACTATGCCCATTTTCCCTAAAAGAAAAGCCTAAAACTTGGTTGAATTCATTAAGACCTAGGTCAATAGGGACATGGCAGGAAATGCAAATTAAGTTCCTAAAACAATTCTTCCCTATGCATAGAACTAATAAATTAAAAAGACAAATCATGAATTTTGCCTAAAAAGACACTGAGACTTTTTATTAATGTTGGGAAAGATTTAAGGACTTGCTTAATGCATGCCCTCATCATGGGTATGAAAACTAGGGAATAATTAGTTTTTTTTATGAGGGTTTGCAACCTAAGATGAGGCAGTTTGTGGAAACAATGTATAATGGGGAGTTCTTTAATAAAGAACCCAAGGAGGCATTTGAGTACTTTGACTACTTATCTGAAAATGTTCAGTCATGGGACACTTCAGATATGTATGATAGGACTGAGCCTATAAAAACTATCACTGGAGGAGGTAAATACAACTTAAAAGAGGTGGATGATTTGCATGCTAGGTTATCTTTGATTTCCAAAAAGTTAGAAACCATAGATGTTAATAAATCCAAAGAAGTTCAAGTTGTTTAGAAAATTCCAGAAAAATGCAATATCTGTGAAGAAATATGGCATGTCACTGGTGACTGCCCTACAATCCCAACTTTTAAGGAAGTTCTTCTAGATCAATCTAATTCTGTTAACTTGATTTTAAAACCTTTTGTAGGTCCCTTCCCGAATGCATACAATCCCACTTGGAGGAGTCATCCTAATTTCAGCTGTAGGAATGAACAGACAACCCAATCCTCATCTCATCCACCTAAGCCTAACCAGTATGCAACAAACGTGCACCCAGTTGTACAAGGATCACTCCAATACCCAGCACCTACAGTTGTGAACCAGAGGAGAAACCTGGATGAGACTGTTCACCAGCTAGCATCCAATCTATAGCAGTTCATGCAAGGGCAAGCAGTAATCAATAAAAAAAAATTCCCAAGCACTCAATGACCTCAGAGGATCCTTGTCAAGAATCACTTCAACTTTGAGTATTCAAGAGAAAGGGAAGTTCCCTGCACAACCACAACCCAATCCTCAAAGCCAAATTCATCAAGTGTTAGAAATGGGAGAGGACTCCACCCTGAAGCAAGTAAAGGCTGTCACAGTCTTGAGAAGTGGAAAAACTTTAGAAAATCCAACCTCTAAAGCAGAGATTTGTCTTGAGACTCTCTTCTTGTATGAATTTGGAGAAAACAAAGAGAATCTCTGGGTATAGTGGAAACAATAAGTGGATGTTCGTTGTAGTTCCACTTTGGGTGCAAGAAAACTAAGGTTTAGGTAGACTCTTGGTGTTCCCATGGAGTTTTGGAATTAGCTACACATAAGATAAAAGAGATGTGTAAAGGAAAAGAAGTGGAGTAGTTGTTGCTCCTTTGTCTTAGCTATTGCACTACCAATTGTTTATTTTTGGCTTCCCCTGTTATGAGGGTCATGAATGGCTAACAAAGATTTAGAATTTGTTGGTTCATTGACATGGACTAAGGCAATAAAAGTCTTCAAAATAGAGGCTGAATAAGAGAAGGAATATAGAAGACTGAACTGAAAATTGAGAGTTACAAGGACTGAAATTCTATTGTTACAATGCCTTGTAGTAATTCTAGTTCAATCCTAATAGCATTTGTGACTTGGAGCTTGAGATGGCTATATCTTGATGCCATGAAGAGAAAATGAGGAAGGGAGTGGCTAGGACTCGTGAAAAGAAAAGGGGACAGCTAAGAAAGTCACACCCGAGAGGCATGTACCAACTAGTTTTGTATTTTTAAAGAAAACCGAGAGGATGGCTCACGAGTACACATTGACTTATAATGGTTTGATGTACAAAAATGGAGGTTTAAACCTAATATAGAACAAACCAACATAAACCCATGGCTTCACCAATTCCCAAACCAATACAATCATCATACCTCACATTTTCCCAACCTCCACAATCCCAACACTTCACATGACATCCTGCCACTTAACAAACTACACAATCATCCCATCAATTCACACATCACAAACTTCACATTTAATCCCATCACTTCACAACATACAACCACGTCACAAACTACATCACAACTACATAATAACCCTATCACTTCACACAACATATAATCATATCACAATTATACCATTCACAGTTCACCACAATGGAACACATTTCAAAATTTATACAACAATATAAAGTCCACAATTCCGTCAACAATCATATTCAAGGTCAATCCATAGAGCCATTTACAGTGCAAAAGGGATTGCTGGATGATTGAGGCATCATGAGCTTCGCTGCAGGTCGTTGGTGTTCCTGTAAATAGGTGACACGATGGTCGCATGGTTGTTGGTGTTGGTGAGTCAAGTAGAGGATGAGAAACCGTGTGTGTGATGTTCCCTGTGACTATCCAAGGTAGTGGAAAAAAGCAAAGGGACTATGGTGGAGGCTGGCCATGAACGGTGGTGCTAGGCTGAGGAGCAGAGGACCATGGTGGTTTCGGTTGGTGACTGGGAAACTCACTATGGGTGGCGTGGTGGCTGCTCATGGCTAGGTAGTGGCTGGCAATGAGGCTTTTTGAAGGACAACCAAGATGATATGAGGGGTGGAAGGCGATGGTTGAGGGTGCGATGAGGCTGAGGGTTTGTGGTTGTTGGGGAGGCTTCGGTTCCAGTCTCATAATGGTGGTTGATGGCTAGTGACTGGCAGTGTCGTAGGTGGTTGTGGGCGGCGATTGAGGAAAGAGAGAAATAGAGAGGAATACAGGCGGTGAGAGAGTGAGGGGCCGAGGGAGGGAAAAGGGAGAATGAGAAAGTGATGGCAGTGATCTCATTTTCTTCATGATCGCTTGCGGTGATGGTAGCTAGTGGCTAACGACAGAGCCCTAATTGAGAGAGGGGCGGAGAAGAGAACGAAAGTGAGGGAGAGAGAGATTCATGGGGTGAGGGTTAAGCCGAGAGGCAGGAGGGGTTGTTGCCGGCTAGGCACGACAGTGGAGGTGGTGTTGTCGGTGGCAACAACAGTACTTGCTGGCTTGCAAGGAGGCCAACTTTGTTTTCTTGATCCAAAATAATATTTTTCATCATAATATAAAATGATGAATATTAAATAAATATTCCTAAAGATATAAAATCATTTAAATAATTTTTTTTAAAACTATATTATTTCCAAGGCTTCAAAATTAAAGAGACTTACCTAAAAACTAAATTTGGTCCAATAACATTAAAATATCCCATTAAAATAATTTTGTACTTATGAAAATATTTAGAAGATTTTAAAACACTCGGCTGAATTTAAGAAATTATCCGTTAAATTTTTAAAATAAAATCCAACATTTAAAATATATATGCAAGACTCGTAAAAACAAAATGAGCAGTTGGTCGCAGTCAACGAGCAAGTGCACGTGTAGACAAGGCCATAGACGCCACCCTTATCTTCGCTGAATTCGGTATCTAATTAATCATTGCAATTACTAATGCTTCCAACTTTTGACTTCACTTTTTTATTCTCGGTATGATACTCGAGACGTCACTCATTATTACAACAAGACTGCTATATTGATCGACATTTGAGTCTCTAGTAGTTGTCATGATCATTCTATTCCCTGCGAAAAACTGAACAAATCACATGCACTAACCCTAACACCAGTGATCTTATTTTATCTTTGAATCCAAACCGGTCCTAGCAAATGTGTTCAAATATTTTGTTGAACCGGATAACAACAGCCATTGACCTGTATTATAATTTTGTTTTCTATATTCATCATGTGCCACATTAATTGCATGGTGGTCCAAGAACAATCAGTGAAGTCACCATGCGGGCTCAGTCATTCGTACAAACGTTCATATACTATTCTCATCCTTCAATCATCACAGCACGCATCTCTGAAGAAATTATTTCTACCCTCAAACCTCACGCTCTTCAATTAATGGTTTACTTACGGTTCGTATTCTTCCGGAACAAAGGTAGCTAGATATAATAAATTAAAGGACGTAATTCTCATGACGATCTACTACTACAAAGGTACATCTTGCAAGCACAAAGCAAAATCACTTTCTGGCTCTCCGAAAAGAGTAGGAGTTGCCAGCCTTACTTTCGCATACAAGAGAAGGAGTAATGACAAGCACCCAGCTTTGCACCAAGAGAGATGGTAATAGAGGAGCATGGACAGCTGAAGAGGACCAAAAGCTGGCTCGAGTCATTGAAATCCAAGGTCCAAAGAGGTGGAAGATAGTTGCAGCTAAAGCAGGTACGTAAACATATAAATTCTAACAGTTACTACCAAAAAGAACGATTCTCGAGTTAATGGTTCCAGCTCCCAGCTAGTCTCTTCTCTCTCTCTCTCTCTCTCTCTCTCTCTCGCCTTGTAGCCGATCTTAATGGAGGAGTTCCGGTTTGTTTCAGGTCTAAATCGATGTGGGAAGAGTTGCAGGCTGAGATGGATGAATTATCTTAGACCCAATATTAAAAGGGGCAATATATCTGACCAAGAAGAGGATTTAATACTTAGACTTCATAAACTCCTAGGAAACAGGCAAGTCTCTTGTTCATCTGCAAGCCAAGGTTTAAGAATTTTTTTTTTATTTTTTAACAAGAAGCCAAGGTATAAGTTATACGAGGAATACTATACATTAACTACTATTCACTCCCACACTTATACTTTTTCATAAGAATATAAAGTGTAGAGTGGTGAATAATAACTGATGAGAAGAATTTTTCTAAGTGCTTATACTATCCTTATATGCAATTTAATCGATTATATATTTGCTTGCGTCGTTTTAAAGTTAACTACTTGGTAATCATTTAGGTGGTCTTTGATTGCTGGAAGACTACCGGGTCGAACTGATAATGAGATTAAGAATTACTGGAATTCTCGTTTGAGTAAGAAAATAAAGCAAAAGGAGAAACAAAACAAAATTCTCAGAGTGCAAATTGATCATCAAAACAATGGAAAGAGGATGGGCAATATACTCAATAGATGGGAAGAGGGTACCTCCAAGGGAAATCATGAGAACTCAAAAGCTAGTTTCAATGGAGATGACTTCTTTAATAGCTCTAGGGAGGAGGATCAGGGGCCTTCAGATCTAGAGTGGATGAGCAAATTACTTGAAATGGACGCAAGTTGGTTTAAGTTTTTACATGATATATGAATTGATCTATTCATGTATATTTAAATTGCTTCTTTAGCGGTTTATGAATCTGCTTCATGTGGATTCTGTTGTCAACTGGAAGTTTGATAATCCAAGGACAATTCCACTGCATGCATGATCTATTCTTTCTTTTGGGATGACAGCGAGTTGGCTCAGGTGGGTGAAAAGGGATATTGCGTGCACCTACCTAGAAATGGATTTTTATTTTTCTTAATCTTGGCGTGAGTCTATGAATGGATAACATTGCGCATATATAGGATTTTCCATTGATTTGCAAATTAACTCGTTTTTTTTTTTTTTTTTTAATAAGAATAATTTTATTAATACAAATGAAATAGACATAATCTATGTACACATAATTTTTACAAAAATATTCGGCAGTGGAATGTTTTTTCTATATATTTTAAGAATAAGATTTTATGAGAAATGACATGCTGGAAGAGTATCCAAGTTTGTGCAGTAAACAATTGCCCACGTCACCCATTTTTTGTGCCATCAAATATGTGCATTCAATCCCTACACAGTTACACTTGATAAACGGCCCCTCTACCTCTCCTCTTTCTCTCTCTAACAGCCCAATAACAGCCGCTTCTTCCTTTCGCCAACCTCAGCGGGGAGGTGCTGCTGATCCATCTCTCTCCTCTTCCTTCCTTTTTTCCCTTCCAATGCTTTATAGTAATGTCTATTAAGTTTTTTTTTTTTTTTGTTTCTTTCCTTGAAAAATGAAAAAAAATTGCTATCAAGCCGTTAAGTTTCAAAACCAGATAATTCGTGCATCATTCTTACTTATCCGTATATTAGGGATGGGTTCTGACTCTGACAAAATCGAAAAGTCCACCTCCAAGCTTCGACTCCGACTCTGACTCGATAGGAGTCGGAGTTCCGATCGGAGTTTGGAACTTGAACTGGATTGAGCTGCAGGGCCATAGCCTCTAAGGCCCAATTGTCCCCAATCTGAGTTTGGGGTCCAATTTTTGAAATACCTGTTTCAAGAAATGAAAAAAAAATAAAATAAAATTACCAACACAAATACAATCACAATGCAGTGAGTAAATTACATGATAATTACAAAACTTCCAAAACATGTAGTGATGCACAATCATAAACACAATGCTAAATAAAAAAGAAGAAAGAACAAGAACCACTAAACAACCAGCAAAATAACAACCGCCACAATCACAAGTTCACAACCTGTCAACCACTACTACTACAATCACAATTACCACCAAACAACCACTCGTCCACCACAATCACAACCAATCATATCCAACTTCATCAAAGTTCTCAACCAATTTAAAATGTAATATTGTATCGGAATAAAACAAAAAATATTAAATTAGTGATTATAAATTGTCAATAGCCTCTTCCAATTTTGTGAAAAAACAAAAAATCTATTAGCACCATTAGCCTCTTCCAAGCATCCTGCATTGTTTTAGAAATTAAAAAAAGTTAGACAATACACCACTTGTACAACCGTAATAAGAATAAACATTATGATAAAAAAAATAAAATAAAAACAATTTAGTAAGTAAGCTAATGGTATTTCATTTCTCACCAATAAATGGGGATCTCCATCTTACGGTTTGACTATTTCAGTCATCCAATTTTATTGTAAAGTTCCCAGCTAGGTCTACAAAATCATAAAAATTATAAGTTAAATATTAAAAATATGTAAATAATCATTTAAAAGCTTAAAGTTACCCAATGCAAACCTATAGCTCTTGGCATCAACGGTATCTAGTCCAATGGTGGTTTCACTTATCCAGTTTTGTGTCCAAACGAGGGCCTCCATGATGGTCGGAGCCAATGAACTCCAATAAACGTCCAACACGCGACCTCCGATGCTAAACGCCGACTCGAAGGCAACCGTATTGATAGGAATGGCTAGCACATCCCAATCTATTCAAGAAAGGACTAGAAACTTGGTGGAATTAACCTTCCACCACGGTAAAATCAAATGCATTAGTTGGTGTCTCGACATCTCCTATAAAATAATACTCAACCTCAGACCTACACTGCGAAGTATTCCTCGATGCACGAATTGGATGATACCGTCACATCAAAACAGATGAACTCTATATATGTGTATTATCTAAAGAAGATGTTGAGCCAGTCAAGCATGAAGAGCTACCACCTTCAGTTGAAGACTGACCACTGTTGTTGTAATGGCTATATAAGTCGTCAATATCACTTTTGAGCTCTCTAATAAACTTATCAGCCTTCTCATCCCCGAGGATGTCCCTAATCCAAAATTTTATAATAACCAACTTATATCGGGGGTCAAGGATTGCAGCCCAAATAATAATCTATTTATCTTTTCAACATTCCTCCAATATTTATTATATTTGGATTTCATCCTCATGACCATATCATTCAACAATCCCACAGTGTTAACAAATCACTGTTGCAAGTGATCATAAAGTCCGGAGAGCTTGTCGAAGTACATGTTCGCAATAGTATATTTGGTACAAGATATCCGTAGATTTATTTCATAAAATAATTTTAAAAATTGAACAAAATACCTCATATTGGCCAATCAAATGTGTCTGGCGCACCGAGCCCCATTCTCCCCCTACTAACTCCAGCAAAACATACCTCAAGCCCCCATCCTTGACCTCCATCCACTCAAATGCTCATTGGTAATGGAACATCCAAACTCAACATACTAGATGTTTGGATCTCAAGTTGTTTTGCTATTGCATTAAATTTGGCAAGCCTTTGGGGGAAGCCCTCACATATCTCACAAGGTTGTAGACTTTGGTAATGGATTCATCAACCTCTTTCAACCTCTCAGAGACTATGAGGCTGATAATATGAGTAGAACATCAAACATGGATAAACTTGTGCTCGCGAATGATATCCTCTTTTATCGTCGTATTCTGCCTGAACCAATCACTTGTAGTATCATTTGTACGAGCATTGTCAACTGTGATACAAAGTACTTTTCTGATCCCCCAATCTTTTATACAATCATCCATTTCCGCCCTAATGGATGAACCCTTGTGATCAACAATTTCTTTGAAACCAATAATCTGCTTGTGTAACGTCCAATCACTGTCAACAAAGTGGGCTGTGATACATATGTAGCTGACATTCTGTATGAACGTTCATGTATTAGTCGTAAATGACACTCTTTGGTTAGTGGTAATAAACATCTCCTTCATCTCTGCCTTCTCCTTGATATGCCTTTTTAAATAATCTCGCATCACCGTATACCATGAAGGCATGGAAAAACGTGGCTCAAGAGTGTGCACAAATTTACGAAAACTTTTTTTGTCAACTATGGTAAAAGGAATTTCATCACATGTGATCATCTTGGCAAGTAGATCCCTCAACATATTCTCACTGTATTGAGGGATTGGCAGTTTCTTAAACTGTGTACCATCAGTGGTAGAAGTTTCGTAACTGAGCTTGGTCTGATCAATACCCACCAACCCCTTGTGTATCTTATACCATTGGCAACTATTAAGATGTGCTATTAATACAAAAGTGCCTTATTTCTTCGAATAACAATCATAAAGTTTCTCATAGTGGTGACATCTTGCATGTGGGTTCTCACGATCGTCGAAAATTTTAGTGAAATGTTCCCATGTCCATGATATCAATATGTATCATCTCTTCCTCATTAAGCATATCCTCATTTTCTACATCTATAGGGACTCGACTACTTGCACAAGAAATAGCTGCTCTAGATGTGGGTGTAGGGTGAAAGTAGCCCCACTAGGACTAGATGTGGGTCTAGATGTAGGAACTGTGGCATCCCCTTGTAGACGATCGGCCACTGTGATAACCTTATCATTAACCATTTCACTTCTTTTTTTTCCTTTGCAGGTACTCGAAATGTACCTCATGTGCTTGATAACATTGACAACAAAATCACAGTGGAGACGAATGCAGACCTTATTAAACCATATTCTATGGATGAAGTTAATAGAGCTTTGAAAGAAATGCACATCTCGAAGGCCCCAGGACCTGATGGAATGCCTCCTTTATTATTTCAATAGTATTGGCCTCAAATTGGTAATTCTATATCTACTATTGTCCTTCATGCTCTAAACTCTGGTGAATTCTCACAAGTTGTTAACCATACTTATATTACCATGATTCCCAAGAATAAGAATCCTATTATGACTTTAGCCCTATTAACATCTGTAATGTACTATACAAGCTGATATTTAAAGTCATTGCTAATAGGATCAAATATGTCTAACCTTCTTTTATCTTAGAAAACCAATCTACCTTCTTACCTGGTAGATTGATCTCGGATAATGTCCTTGTAGCCTATTAGGTTCATCATTTTTGAAAAAGGGAAAAGAGGGGTAAGAAGGGTTATATGTGTAACACCCGCTCCTTTCTCTCTCGATTGGTCACGAGTCTCATCTATGCGTTTTAAATACTGAAGCCATGTTTTAAATATAATGGTTGATTTTTCAAAGTACGCCAGTGTTTTATAGCACTCGAATATTTTAAATGCCTTGGAAATATTTATATGGGATATTTCTAGTGTTATTGAACCAAACTTGATTTTAACTAAGACAATTATAATATTTTTGAAGAGCTCTAAAAATATTATAATTGCAGAAAATCATTTTATCTAAATGATTTTAGTTATTTAAAATATTATGGGATTTAAATTATGTTGAAAACTCTAATTAATTAGATGGTTTTATTCTCTTAAAGATATTAAACAAGACTTCATCATTTTATTAATAATGAAATAATATTATTTTATAAACTAAAGTTTAGTTTAAATAATATTCTATCTTAATTCATCTCAATGCTTTTAGTTAGGTTAATGTTTATGCATTTTCAAATCAATATTTAAAGCCCACCGTTAGATTGTCTTGAAGTTCCCAAGATGAAGGGTTGGGATTAAAACCCTTCATCGTTGGGATTAAAACCCTAGCTCCCTCTCTTTCTCCCTCACTTTCCCTTTCCCTCCCTTTCAGCTGCACTTCCCCCTCCCTTAGCCAATTTTCTCCTTCAGCAATCCAGCCACCACGCACAACCACCTATAGCGCCATCACCAGCATCAGCTCCACCTCACTGGCCTCTTCCTCCTCCGTCGGACCCAGCCACCATGAGCCTCTCTCTCTCTCTCTCTCTCTCTCGCTCTCTCTCTCTCTCTCTCTCTCTCTCAGCAACCAAGGCCCAAAACAGTCCCCTCTCCTTGTGGTTTCTCCCTCTCGTCGCTGCTAGCGCCACCGTCGGCCACTATGACGCCCTAAATTCCGCTTGGGTTCGGATGGACATTTGAAGCGTCAAGACATGCAACACAAGGTTACTTGCTTCCCGTTCATGACATATAAGATGCAATGTTCCTAACATGCATCTAGCATTATGCAATATTCGCAATAGATAATTTTTTTCTTTAGCAATACTATGCACCAAACCGAAATATCTCAAATACTTAAAACATACTTCATACATAATGAAGTACTAAACAACTGAGATCACAATACTAGTCCAAAATGGTTGTGATCAAAAGAGCGTTGGAGATTGAACACCCCAAATACAAGTAGTAATCTGAGGTAACTATTGTTGTACTATCACCTACGTCGCACCGTTGCTTAATAGACCGTTTCCAGTTGGTCGATTCCCGGTTCTCCTTCAGATTCTGTAACAAGATCTACCATTTGGGGAGAATGGTAGTTGAGACTACCACAGTGAGATTTGATTATAAATCTCAGCAAGTTAACAGGAAACTTCCACACAGGTTAATGATGCATGCATGACAATAAAGGCATGAATGCACAATCAAAGTCAATAGTAAACATAACATATCCTGGCATAACATGACATGAAATAATAATCATAACGTAACTTGACATAACATAGCATGAACTGACATAACTTGAATTTAAACTAAAACTTAGCTTGACGTGACATGACATGTACGTGAACTTAAAACATAACATGGACTTAAAACATAGCATGAGTGTGTCCTTGAAACATAACATGGACTTGGAACATATTCTTGACTAATGGGGTCACTATGATAGAGTAGTTTTATCTCATGGGGTTACCATGATTGCTTAATCTTATCTCATGGGATTACCATGATTGCATGAACGTAAACTTGAATATAACATAGTGTGAAACATGACTTGAACGTGAAATACATGAACTTAGAATCTTATTCAGTAGACTTAATTAATAAAGTGGCCATACGGGTGCTGCACAAGTCCCCTTGAGCCATGTATCCTTGTCGATTACCGCATCACATCACAGGTCTCTATACCAGCTGTGAGTGCATTAATACGTACTCCACAATTGTTGTGGCCCCACGTATTCTATGTGCCACAATTGCTATGTCTCACGTAGTGTATGCTCCACAGTTGTTGTGGCCTCATACTTCATGCTCCACAGTTGTTGTGGTCCCATGACTTATTTATTTGTGCCACACTTGCTGTGGACATACATAAAATAAAGTTTGGCTCCATCAGCGTTAGTACCTGGGGCGCTCCGGTGACCAGCTAATTAGGCCTCATTCACAACTTGTTGATTGTACTTCGTCAACCCAGGAAATTTCACACCTATTTAGATACTCCAGCGTTAACAAAGGAGTTCCACTAGGATATTACCCTATCCTAACACTAAGGGTTTTTTTTTTTTTTTTTAGAAGAGTATGAAGTCACATGTCCAATAGTGACCCCTCCCAAATTTTATTAATAAAGCCCTCACTTATGGCGGAGGAATACCGTGGTTACAAGAAAGGATCATGGAAAACAGATCCAAAAACAAGAACAAACTAGAACAAAATAAAAGACCATAATTAAAACCAAAAACCACCACACCAAACCAAGGCTTACAAAATAACACCAACTTATACAAAAAACTAACATCTCAAGGAAGGAAAACCCAAAGAATCCAAACGGATCAAACCTCTAAGAACCCGAGGCAAATTATAACTACTCGACAAAACCCACTCAGATCCTAAGGCCCCTGCCTTTGCTAACCAATCTGCCACCCTATTACCTTCACGATAAACATGCTGAAACCGACAACGAACCGTGCAAGCTAATTCAACAATTTCCTCCCAAAAATCCTCCAGATACCAAACTCCACATCGCCCTTTACTCCACCAAGAAATAACTATCATAGAATCCATTTCAACTATCACATTTGATATATTCAGCGATTTACATCTTCTCAACCCATAAAGAAGTGCCAAAAGCTCCGCCTTATTATTAGAACCAAGCCCAACATAAGAAGCATAAGCCTGAACCATTCCACCAGAAGCATCCCTAATAACCCCACCAATCCCACAAGAGCCCGGATTACCCATACTACTACCATCCGTATTCAATTTAAACCACCCCAACGGAGGTTTATCCCACCTCACCACTTTACAACTTGGAATTTTCGGAACCACCGGAAGTATCCGCAAAGCATCCAAAATCATAGCATCTCGCGAAGAGAAATTATTAATTTGCTTAGCCGCCTGTGAAATGGAACCTAACCACACACAAATAGAATGAACAACAGAATTATGCGATTCCACAATACCTTCCATTCGAGCAAGACACCTTCTTCTCCATAATCGCCAAGTAATAATAATGGGAATAATGCCAACAATAAAACCCACCTGTGAGGAAGATCTAGCCCTCCTAAACCAAATCTCAACATTCTGCCTCCAAGTTCTACCAAGAGGGATTCCAATAAGATTACCAAAAAAAGACCACACTCTGAATGGAAATTCTCCTTCAAAAAACACATGATTAATATCTTCAATATGACCATGACTACAGCAATTACATTTAGAAACCAAAGGAATACCAATACGGCGTAATCTGTCATCCACACTCAAGGCCATAAACCAAGTCCTCCAAAAATGGATAGACATTTTTAAAGGAAGATTCTTATGCCAAATCCAAGCATGCCAAACCATAGAATTCCCTCTAATACGAATACAGTTCCAAGCAGATTTTGTAGAGAAAATACCTGTATCCGTAGAAGTCCAAACTAGAACATCCTTTCCATTCTTTAATCCAGCTAAATCCGTTATTATCTCCTCCACCCTATCATGCCCTACTAACTCCTCCAATAACTCCACATCCCAACTATCCGACAATCTACAATCTTTAATTTTCAAAAAAGGAGAACCCATAATATTCATATCATTAATCAATGGACCATTATCCCTCCATTTATCATACCAGAAAAAAAGATCACCCTCTCTAATTTTCCATTTCGAATTATTTAACAACAACGGAATACAATTCGCAACCATTCTCCAAAATCGAGATCCTTTATTATTTTCTATAAGATACCATGGCCGGTTACCAACATATTTGGTTTTGAAAAAATTAGCCCATAAAGAATTACCTTGAAGGAGATTCCAAGCGAAGCGCATATGCAAGGCTTTCTGAACATCCTCAAGATTTCTTAACCCAATTCCTCCTTCTTCCACCGGCTTACACATCTTATTCCAAGCCCACCATTTCCTTTTATTCCGTCCATCAGCTTCTCCCAAAAAAAAAGAACTCATCAATCTATGGATTTTGGCAATAACAACTTGAGGTACCTGTAAAACAGCAAGTAGATGGATATTCATACTAGATAAAACAAGCCTCAAAAGAACAAGTTTTCCTCCCGAAGAAAGAAGCCTCATTTTCCAGCCACTAATCTTTTGCCTCACTTTATTCACCATATCCTCTAAATGAGCCTGTTTCAAACGCCCTTGAATTATTGGCACACCTAGATATTTGAAAGGAAAAGATCCTTCCATAAAATCCGTCTGCCTTAAAATCCTATGCTTACGCCAGTTTGGAATTTTATTAGAACAATACAAGGCAGATTTCTGAATATTAATACTTTGCCCAGACCACCTCTCATATTGAATCAAAATTTTTTGAAGAACCTGCACCGATCTTTGACTACCATTAGAAAAAACCATTACATCATCAGCATACATCAAATGAGATATAATAGGAGTACCTCGGGCTTGAGAAAATAAACCAAATTGATTTTCTTGCACACTCCTATGAATCAAACGGGAAATGACCTCTTGTTGAATGATAAACAAATAAGGAGATAGAGGATCACCTTGACGAAGCCCACGACCACCCGGGAAAAAACCCTTAACCGTTCCATTCATCATGACAGAATACCAAGGGTTAGAGATACAAGAATATATCAACTCACAAAATTGAGAAGAGAAACCAAACCTTTGCAAAACCATTATCAAGAATCCCCAATCCACCTTATCATAAGCTTTCGCCATATCAACTTTTAACAAAATATTCCCCCCATGAATTTTTTTATTGATAGACTGCACCAACTCTTGAGTGAGACTAATGTTTTCAAAAATACTCCATCCAGGAATAAAGGCTCCTTGTTCCAAAGAAATCAAGCGAGGTAAAAAACCAGATAAACTAAGGGTTGTGATTGATATGAATGACTTAACTGGCATACATGACATTTCGTAACATGACGTAACATGAACGTGATATAAAAGACATAAGTCTTGACGTAACATAACGTGACATGAATGTAAGACGAAGACATGACATACTTCGAGACATAAATGTAACAGACAATATTTCATAACATGGCATACATGTAACATGCAACATTTCGTAACATACCATATAACAGACAACATTTCTTAACATGACATAACATGTGACAGTGAATATTACGTGACATGAAATACATGTAACAGATGGCATACTTAACTTAACATGACATACTTGCAATGTATAGCAATGTATAGCAATACGTGACAGAATATCTTGTGTAACAGATGAATAATTTGTGACAGAATAAATTATGTGTAACAGATAAATATGTAATGACTTGGCATGGCACATATGATAACATGCATACATACACTTTAGTTTCCTTACTTATCATTCATACACATTAAACTGATAGTAAGTTAAAAGCTAATTTACATCGATCTTTGCACTTCTAGATAAAACTCAAGTGTGATCACAAGAAACTGAAAGTAGTGATTTTTAAAAATTAGAACTTAATCACTAACAATTAGGAATATGTAAAAATATCAACTTAGAGTAAAATTACCATTTTACCCTTTACATGCGAGAAAATGACCATTTTACCCATAACTTAAGGATTTTGCATCCTAACTCTAAAAATCCCCAAAATTTACATACCTTATGTAAATTTTGTCCTAAGCTCAAATATAAATTCAGAAAAATTTAAAACTAAACACAATCCTTAAAACACTATAGGGCCGAAACTTACAAAGGCTATTTCCTTTATTTTTTTTTGTTGTAATTCTTTCAAATTTCAAAACTCATGATTAAATCAAAATTTATCTTCTACTATACTCATAACATATTCCTAAGAATAATCATATTTTGAATCATGAACAAAATTCATCAAAATCACTAAAACCATACTTGAACTTTTTGGTTTTTCTTCTAAGTTCAAAACAAAATTTTGTTTCTAACTTGTTTTGATCAACCTCTTGATCCATGACCTATAAAGAAGTGATCTTCAAACCAAAATATCACATGGTTTAAAAAGGTGTCCTAAAACATATCCAAGCCTCAAACTCAAGATCACATGGTTAAACATCAACCAAAACATAAATTTAGCCAAGAACATCATCACTTTGGCCTAACCGAATATCTCCTTGCATAAAATTTCATATCTTCGAAACTAACATCCAAAATCTTCAAAATAAAATTTTAACATGTATATAAGAGGCTTAGGATCTTCCAATATAAATATTAAAACTATTGGGATAAGATTAAACCATAAAAGATTTAAACTTTCTCAAAACAGAAACTGTTTTTTCCTCTTCCAGTTTCTAAGTTTCTAGATCTAAGAAAATATTTCACCAAAACTTTTAATCATGCAACAAATCCTCAACCAATAATCATATACACATGTTAACAGTACTCTATAAAAATTTTGGACCAAGATCTATTTATTAGCTTGGTCAAAAACTCCAAAATATAACACACTCTCCAGTTTATCGCCCAGAATGACCTTTCTATGGGCTAAACAACGTTTTACTAATCAAATGATCTCTAAATGGAACAAATAAGGTATCCACATAAACAAGAGTCCAAAAGGAATAACGTTCATGAAGGAAACTGTTGCATAAAACACTTACAAAAGCTTCGAAATAGGCGTGCAAAAGAGGTAAGAAAAACTGTCTGAGAGTGTTGTTTGAGTTGCTTTTTGTGGGAAGTGGACTGGAGAGCCTCTTACACAAGTTATAGAAAGTGATAGGACTGAAAGGAAGCTTGAGTTTTGCCCTTTTCTTCTCATAAAAATCAGTCCAAGATCTTTTCTTAAGGTGGAGTGTAAAAGTGAAAGAGTGAGGTGGCCCTTTAGCTTTGTACTTCAAGAACCTTCTAGGCCCTTCTTTTTAAAGATCTGGCCAGCCAAGTGGGGGTGCAAAGCATATCCAAATAGAAATCCTATGGTGACTAAATTCGTGGGTCTTAATGGGCCTAAAACCAATGGGCCTAAATTTTGGGGTTTAAAGAGGGTTTGGGTTGCTATCAAGCCCAAATCCAATATCACTTGGCCCAATCAATTTTTCAAGGTTAACAAGGTTGGATAATGATGTTCTAACACAAATTGGAAGGATTAATAGCATGTGAAAGTGATTTAATCAAGTGATTAAATACAATGCTAGAAATCGGATTAGAAAGAGTTTAGAGGCCAACTATAGGGTTTGGGAAACCGTTTAGCATTTCGGTTTCAACCAAGCTTTTGGGCTTTCAATTGGATTCCCACCATTTAGAGTTTCGCTAGGATTGAAACCCTCTTTGGTCTGGCACAATTTGGTTGATCAGATGAAACAAAATTTTACTTAAGTGGCATGATCTCACACCTTGATTTCCTTCAAATCCATCAAACGCTCCTCATGGTGCCAAGTGTATAATATTATTCAATAAGTATGGCTAAGATCTTGCCAAGTGTCCAAATAAAACTTCTCTAATCTAATTTAGACATTCTACATTGTGATTTTGAAACACTACTATTGGTGCGCTTATCGAGATTACTATTCACTTTGAAAAATTAAATCATAAACTTAGCACTAAAAATTTCTAAATATTCATATTAACCTACAGTGAAAATTGTTTACCAAAATTCAATCTCGAAGTGCCCCTAAAAATAATTTCATAGTTTCAAACAGGCGTTTCGTCCGAAAATATGAAAATAAACTTATTGCGCCATAAAATCCTAAATAATCAACTAAGTCTAATGGCGTAGACCATAACGCATTTTGACGCTTCTAACTATCTCAAATAAATAAAACTCATATTTCTAGCACCACAGTAAGTGATAACACTGACTATGTTGACAGACTAAAACCTATGCGATTGGTCGATTCGTAAAAACTCATGGAGTTTTTCACGAGGTTCTTAAAGTCAATAGAAATTCTACCAGTGAGTTTCTTGCGGGTTGTTACAGCCACCATTGAAGCACCGCACCTCTACCACCTCACACAGGCGACCACCTCTCACGGACCTAGCCCATGGCATCTCCCTCCATGCTTGGCCATAGTCCCCAGCCACCCCTAGCCTTCACACGCATCCTCACCCTCTCGGATGCACTGTACATGGCTAGATCCGCCATGTTTCGCCCCTCACCACCACCACAAGGCCACCATGAGCCCTTCCAAGACACACCTAGCTATCCAAATGCCCAAACATCCACCATACACGGTGGACAGCCACTGTACATGGCTAACCGCTATTGTATACGGCCTTAACTGCCACCCACTGACTCCCCACCATGTCTGCCACCCTCTCACAACCTAGATCTAGTAGCCAAAATCCTAGATCTTGTCCCCGAGATAGTCCCGTTGTAAGATCACGGTAGTGACTGCTACCGCCCAAGCTAGTGGCTTTCAATGCCACTGGCCATGCCAGACAGCGAGCAACGCACGGGTTCACACGCACGGGTGATGTAGCTTGGTGGATTGGGAAGAGAGGTGGTGTAGTGTGGGAAAAGGAGAGTATACGTGAAATATACCCTCCTGGTGTAGTGTGGAATGAGAAGAGTACACATGGAGTGTACTCTGTATGATGCAGCGTAATGTGAAGGGAGTACATGTGAAGTGTACTCTATGTGGTGGAATGATGCACCATGTGGCATGCGTCGTAGTAGTGCTGACGTAGTGTGATGTGAAAGGAGTACACGTGGAGTGTATTTTATGTAACGTAGTTTGGATTGGAGGGAGTACACGAGGAGTGTACTCCCATGGGGTAAAGTTGTGATGTGCCATATGGCGTGTCACGAAATGTTAAATGGTTGCATAGTTGAGAAGTGTGAAGCGTCATATGGAGTGTCGGGAATTGTGGAACAGTGTCTCGGTGTAGCTATGATGTGACTGGAAGTCCTAGTGACGGGTGTCACCGTGCAACAATGTTATGGTTGTTGAAGGTGTGAAGTGATGGAATAGTATAATAGTGGCGTAATGGAAGCATGATGGGGGAATGTTACAAAGTGACATAGTTAAACAAGAAGTCGTGCTTGTGATGAGTGAGGAATTAGTGTAAGAGCGACGTAGAGGGAACGTGACGAGATGTCACGATGTGATAGGAGTACGTGAGGGACCGTACTCATGATGAGTTAGGAGTTGGCGTAGAAATGACGTAACGGAATGTTAGCTGATGTGATAAGGTCACGGTGTAGCTTGAGAGTAGTCTTAAGCTATATGACGTGACGTAAGGTATAGTTATGAATGGAGTCTTGTCGTGTTAAGTGTTGAGATGAACTATCAAGAGGGACGGGTAGTATGAAGAGTCATGCT
The DNA here is from genome assembly GCF_001411555.2 of Juglans regia. Lineage (NCBI taxonomy): Eukaryota > Viridiplantae > Streptophyta > Magnoliopsida > Fagales > Juglandaceae > Juglans > Juglans regia. Next base: position 18,475,575 of record NC_049906.1, on the reverse strand, counting down.
AGCCGGGTTAAGAGAATGTTGATATCGGAGTATGGGCTTGTTTACACAAGCAGGTGACCAACGTGTTATATGTTGATCTTAAGTCATAAGGAGATAGGGTACATGTGTAATCTAGTGAGACATATGTGCCGGACGGATTTACCAGATATAATGGGTAATCTGTCCTGAGTATAGGTACACGATGTTTGAATCTTAGAGTTGGCTTAGAGTCGTGTGATATGCATGAATGAGAATGATGATGACGACCATAAAGCGTAAGCTCGAATGTAGGAAATGACGTGTATTGTCTAAGACAGGGATGCGTGACTTTGTCAGTTTGAGTCATGCATCGGGATGATGTTAATAAGAAGAATAAGATAAAGGTCTTAATGTCTTAACCCTAAGGTGAATCATGAGGTTCACTCTAGTAAGAAAGCACTCGAAGTAGAACGTCGAGTTTGGAAGAGGTAGTGACCGTAAGTGGATCCCTGAAGGTTTTAACATAGTAAATGGCACGTAAGAGCCCAGGGATGGAAGGAGAGTGTTTCAAGTGAAGTGTAGTTCTATTTTAAGTTTTGCTGCTTATGCACTAGATAGAGAATGACGCTAAGGTTATGTGTATGCATGTAGGTTGTCATCTGACACGCACATAAATGGACTGCATGATATAAAATTAGCATGGAGTTCAGGTAGGTATCATGGTCATACTCTTCTAGAGTTTTCTAAAATAATATGAAATGAAAATGAAATGTTTTTCCTTTACGATGCTTTACAAAATGAAATGAAAGGATGTTTAATGAAAGCATGCTAAGTATAAGTGTTCAAAGGTATTTGTATGTAATGGCCCTTCTTGGTAGCCCTTTTTTATGCAACCCAATCATTAGGTGTATGCATGTGAATGGATGACTATACGTAGTATGTATTGTAAAAAAATTTTAAAATGTCCCTATGAATTGATGCGCTATGGATGCCCTGAAAGATGATGTTTAAGCTCATGCTTTTAAATTACATTTTTCCATGAAAGCACTGATAAATGGAAAGAAATGAAAAGGAAAGTATTGAAATGAATGAAAGAAAGAAATGACTGAAAGGAAATGAATGTTTTAATGTATGAAAATATGTAACGGCCATGACTGAATGAATGATGGTACCAAAGGACTAGGCAGATTACAATACCGGGTAGGTAGTACTGGTAGTGCACCCAGTGCTGCCTCCTGATTGAAAGGGATTCTCAACCTGTGGCCATAGGCGGAGTCCAGGTCCAAAGGAAAACTGCTAACCCTAACACACAAGATGTAACAGTGTGTATTGCCCAAAGGAAAGTGATAAGAAAGAATGTATGAATGCATTGAATTCTTTAAGAAATGAAGGCACTGATGAGAGAAATATTTTACGAAAAGAAAACCCATTTTTAAGAAAAACCCAGCCTAGTGATGTTTTCAAAATGAATGTATGTCTTATGTATGTATAGTATGTATGGAATGATGAATGCATGAATGAAAATGTATGCTAGTATATTGTAACTGTACGAAGGAATGCTTACTGAGTATTCGACTTATTTTAGTTTTTATGTATGCCCCTCTCCCAACAGGAATTAAATGAGCAGAACGCGCCAGGACGAACACGGCCCAAGGGGAAGAGCACAAAAGTCTAGGCATGAGAGTTTTAATTGTATGAGAGGCCTTTTTATTTTAAGATTGATGCTTTTCGCTGTAAATCTATTTTATTCTCAAAGCATATTTTATTTTATAACGTAGAGTTTTGTACCCTGGGTATGGAAGCAAAAGTTTTAAATGGGTCAATAACTCCTGTCTCTTTTTTCTAAAATCATTTTCTAAAAAGTCCTAGCACGAAGACAAGGCGTTACAATATATCTCTAAAGCTGGACATGAGTAAAGCTTATGATAGGGTGGAATGACCCTTTCTTGAAGCAGTAATGTTTAAGCCTGGTTTCCATGAAAAGTTAATCAAACTTGTTATGAAATGTATTCAAAGTGCCTCATTTTCAGTTCTTATTAATGGAGCACCTTTTGGACATATTATTCCTTCTATAGGCTTGACAAAAGGAGATCTCATCTCTCCTTATCTGTTTCTGATATGCACCGAAGGTTTAATTGGTTTGCTTAGGAGAGCTGTTGTTTCAAAATCAATCCCTAGTATAAAAGTCTGTCGAGGGGCCCCAAGGCTTAACCATACGCTATTTGCAGATAATAGCCTCATTTTCTGTACTGCTAATGTTGATTAATCACAAATTACTTGAGCTCTTGAAAACATATATGCTTCAGGTCAACTGATTAACCAAGACAAAATTGCCTTGGTGTTTTGTCAGAATACTGAGGTTGCTAACAAGAGAGCTATTATGGAACTGTCGGGTAATTCACAAGTACAACACTATGACAAGTACCTAGGCTTACCACCATTGATTGGTAAATCAAAGATGTGCATTTGCTGAGATTAGGCACAAAGTATGGTTGAAACTACAAGGTTGGAAAGGCAATATATTTTCTCAAGGGGTAAGGGAGGTGTTGCTAAAAGCAGTTGCTTTAGCTATTCCATCTTATGTCATGAGTTGTTTCAAACTCCCTCATAAGTTATGTGTTGACCTTAAGGGAATGATGGCAAGCTATTGGTGGGGACAGAAGGAGGAAAGAAAGGTCCATTGGGTTAGCTGGCATAGCATGTGCGAATCTAAAGCTATTGGAGTTTTAGGGTTCAAAGACTTGGAAACCTTCTATAACAACCAGACCCAAATTTTTTAGAGATTAAATGCGAATATTTTAATATTTTGATTTCTCATATTATTGTATAATCCTCTTATTGTTATTACTAGTATTATCATTTTTATCGGGTCTTATGACATTAATAAGTTGTTTATATTTTTAAACACGGATTTTTTTTATAGCTATTATTTTTATTATAATTATTAATATTTATTTTAATAATAACCTTTCTTATTTAGCTTAGATATTTTGAGACCTTCCATCATCTTTCATGCGTTTTTTCTCGAACGTTCTTATTTCATATATAAACTTTTATACGTCTCTTTTTGTCATATTATTTATTTTCTTATTCATTTCATATTTTGCAACCATTTTAAGCCGCATATCTTGGTTTGAATCTAAACACTTTTCTTCTTGCAACCGACGTACTCACACTAAGGAAAAATGCTACACGACTCCTATTTTTACCCACATTCAGCCCGTAATGCACGACCTCCCTGTGAACTACCTTGCTTCAGCCACCACTGTATATATATATATATATATATATATATATATATATATGTATTTAGACCCAGTCTATGTTAATCTTCTTCAAGCTATTCGATTGTCGCTCAACCTCCCATCAAATCGAGTGGAGAAGAAGAGCCCCAGCTCTTTCCAACGATTGAGTGGCATGCACTCAAGCCGTGGAGGACTCTCGCCATCATCGCTACACACTATCACGACTCCGACGTGAGTTACCTTACTCTTTCACAGCAGCCAACCACCAGGACCACCAAATCAGCCCAAGGGATATTGACATAACCTCTATTTTATGCCACAAAAACAGAGCATCTCCATGCAATGGGAAGCTGCAACGAATGTGGCCACTCCGAAAGACCACTGAAATAGAGCCCACATGCTTGAACCCGTGTCTCCTCCATCTCGCCTTGCCATCGTCAATCACTGTCTGACCACCCATAATGGTCGTCGCCTGGCGTCACTTTCTCCCTCTCGTGCTCCCCCGCTCAATCGCCACCTTCCACCTCACCCAGCTCTGCCATGTCTCCTTCTCTCGGTGAGTTTTGGAGTTCCTTTGTCGCACAGTGCTTTCCCCTCCCGTAAGCCACTGTCTCTAATCTTCATTGTTTTGGTTTTCAAATGTAACCACCCGATCCAATATTTTATTAGGGATAAATTATGAATTTTCTTTTCATTAGGCTCAATAAATGAGTTAAAGCCCATAAAAGAATTTATCGGATATGTTATATTTATTTGAACCTAGAGTTAAGACTCCATTATTATTATTATTATTTTAAAAAGCTCAAAGCTCATGAGTGTTAGACTCCAAACACTATTACCATTCTGCTTTCCTTTTCATAATAAAATTCCTAGCTACTGGATTTCCTTCTATGAATTTCAACCATGCACGAAATCCAATTCCACTTCCATGCACGTATGTCTTTTTTTTCTTTATCACTAGGGTTTTTCATTTGTCTATATATAGAGGCAACCCGAGCCAATATTTCCAGCATGAACAACCACCCACCACCTCTTCCTCTATCACAACCCACGTCCAAGTCACCCGCAACACACGTCCAGGAAAAACAACCTCCACCACCTACCCTCAGTCCGTCCAATAGACCACCCACAAGGCAACCAGTACGCACTTCCTGCAGCCTCGCCACCCTGAAGCCAAGCACAAACTGAAACTAAGTTGTGCCTCACCCACCGTAGCCTCCATGCAATCACTTTGCCCTGCAACGTTGTGGCACCAAACCCACGGAGTGAGGACCTCAGCTAGCAACTAGGAACCACCCCCGTGCTGCCCTAGCACTGCCCAACATCAACACTGCAAACCTCCTTGCACCACCACCAGAAGCCTCTATTTTTCCTCACCAAAAACAGAGTGTGCGATCCCCACCTTGAGCCACCCAACTGCACCCAAGCCCATCGTAAGCCACGGTAAACGCTCACAACCAAGCTGAAAGCCACACCGCACATCCTCTTCCTCTCCTCAGTGACTCTCTCACTATACCTCTTGGCCAAACTCCCGATCTTCCTCACGTTAGACTCCCTCTCTCAAGCTTCGGTTTCTCTCTATCTCTCCAGACTTGAGCTGCCGTGTAGCACCACCAAACCCCCTCCCATTTCCAGTCCCTGCTCATCCCCACCAGAAGATCACGGCCAAAGCTCCACTGCCACTACCTCTTAAGTAAGGTTATTCCCGTATAGATTTTATGTACCATGTACCATGAAATATTATGTAATGTGTTAATGTAAATTACAAGAATACCCATGTTCAATTAGTGTTAACAAAAGGGTCTATTTATTAGTATGATGAGTCCTATAGTAAAAGCGGATAGAAAATAGATGTAGGGTGACGAGAAATTCTTTAGAGGGGTATTATTTTCTAGTGACATGTTGATGATGAAAATGGGGATAAATAAGATGTTTGGGCTTGATAGTATTTTTTAAAGTTAATCAACTGATAAATTGAGAAATTATGCGAAAGGTAGAATTGTTGGAGAGTGGCAATATTTTAGACTTTTGAGGATTTTAGGTTTAAGGAAAATATAGATTTTTCTTAAAAGCTTAGGCTTTTATTACGGAGTACTCACTAAATTGGAGATTTACGTAAGTTACGTGTATTTTATAGGCAATCAGTTGCGTCTCGAAAATATTGGATTCTCACTACAACGTAAGTAGCATGATCATACTCTTACACGTATGTACGGTAAACGACATGTATTTTATAAAAATATTATACATGTACACCCTCAATTGGAAGCCCCTTTTTACATATCCAAGACATGATAAAATTATGAAAATTCATGATTTTATATGAAGAATTATGTATTAAGTTATTCATGATTTTATGAGAGGAGTTATGCATCAAAAGATTTATAAAAAGTCATGATTTTATGTCAGAGTTATACGTTAAAATAATTTATGAAAAGCCATGCATGATTTCATGTGAAAATTTATGTATTAAATTATTTATGAAAATTCATGATTTTATGTGAGGAGTCATGTATCATGGCATGTTATGAAAGAATGCGATTTCATTTGAAATCTTTGATATGATATGACAAGTATACAAGTATGATTATGATTAAGTATGAATAATAAGATATGTATCAGCCTATGTTATGATATGAAGATAGTACCTATGTTATGGGAATATTGCATTGTCAAGTCGTACATGCTGGTAGTGCACCCAATATGTTTTCCTTATGTATGGATTTCACAACCCACAACTATGGGCAGAATCAGAATCTACTTAGATTCGCTAATCCTAACTCACAGGGGTCAATACTGGGTATCTGCCTATGATAAGTGAAATATAAGTTCATATTCATGTTCATATTCATGTTCATGTTATTTACGTATGCATTTATGAGTATGCACGTTTTTCAAGAAATCTTATGTTTATTATATCTACTGTATGATGTGTTGCTTATTGAGTATATTTTTATATAAAATATTTTTATATACTGTATGATGTTCATTTTTGTATATTTTTATGTTTTAAACTACCCCAGGTGATGATATTTACGATGATGAAACTGCATGATAGGACTTGACTAGGGGAGGCAAGGCAGAGACCTAGACAAATTATGCTATGATTAGTTTTATAGTTTAAGGTTTAAATAAATTATTTTGATAAGCACATGAGACTTTCATATTTTTTTTAAATAAGTGATTCCGCATACTCTATTTTGGATTTTAAGTATTTATTAAAGTTTGTTTTATTTATGGAATCTTTTGCATCTGGCGTGTTGTTAAAAAAAAAGTTTTTAAGTTCAAGTTTAGTAGCACACTAGCTCCCCGAAAATTCTAAAAATGTTGGAGAGCGGGGTGTTACATCAAACTTTCCCAAAGAGTGCATGCAAGTTTTCTATTATTACAATATTGCCCTTGAATCCATTCCTATGTAGCTCCTTATGTAAAGCATATTGAAGACCCTTTGTTTTAATGCTTTTACCTTGTTGCCCTTGGGAATCAAGTCATGGCAGTATGCTTTCGGCCTGTTTTCACGTTGATTTTATGCTGGATTTGATTTTTAATTGGAGTTGGATTATGTTAAATGATTTGTTTTTAAAGTTGGATAGGTGTGTTATTGAGCAAAGTTGTATTTATTTATAGAGAACCCTTTTAATATGTTTTATATAGGTTTGGTTTTTATTAAATAAATGTGTTAGCCCATAATTTTTTTTGTTTATAGAAAATACTTGAGGGTGAATTATATTATCAAGTATTAAATTATTATTAGACTATAGTAATAGTTTACAAGAATTTTTTTTATATTATACTATTAAGTCTATCTTTATAAATTAGGATCATTACATGTCAACTAAGATAAATTATTATTAAAGCCAAGTCTTGATAGCCAATGTTTATGTATCTCCCATGTCATGATTATGCAAACATGTCATCTATCATAGCATACGATCATGTCATTCTGCATCATGTTTAAATTCAGAAATTTTAATTACATATGTATTATGTCATGCATCTCATGTGCATAAGACACGTAAGCTATCTTAAGTTCAAGTGCAATATACGATTAGATTAGTTAATCAGATGGTCATTTAGATGCAATGTACCAATGCAGTTTTAGGATAGATGTGCAAGCCACAGACTCAAGTGTGGTCCACCATAGTATGCCAGAATACTATCAGTGGCTCCCCATGCTGCAGCTGGACGTGGGGCTGGTGCACAACCTCGCACATGGGATTAAGTGTGTTGGTGTGATGCCTCCAGATTCCGCTTGGGATCGGATGGGCATTTGAAGCGTCGAGACATACAACACAAGGTTACCTGCCTCCGTTCATGACATATAAGATGCAATATTTCTAACATGCATATAGCATTATGCAATATTCGCAGCGGATAATTTTTTTCTTTAGCAATACTACGCACCAAACTAAAATATCCCAAATACTTAAAACATACTCCATACTTAACGACATACTAAACAACTAAGATCACAATAATAGTCCATAAGGTTGTGATCAAAAGAGTGCTGGAGATTGAACTCCACAAATACAAGTAGTAATCTGAGGTAACTACTGTACTACCATCTACGTCGCACCGTCGCTTAGTCAACCGGTTCCAGTTGGTCGATTCTCGGTTCTCCTTCAGATCCTATAACAAAATCTACCATTCGGGGGGAATGGTAGTTGGGACTACCACAGTGAGATTTGATTACAAATCTCAGCAAGTTAACAGAAAACTTCCACACAAGTTAATGATGCATGCATGGCAGTAAAAGCATGAATGCATAATCAAATCATAAGTAATCATAGCATAACTTGACATACAACATAACATAACTGGCATAACTTAAACTGAAACTGAAGCTTAGCATGAATGTGACTTGAAACATAACATGGACTTGAAACATAGCATGAACGTGAACTTGAAATATAACATGGACTTGAAACATAACATGAATGTGAACATGCATAATTTGAACATGAACTTGAGCATGACATAACATAACATAAATGTGAACTTGGAACATAACGTAAACATGAACATAATATAACATGAACTTGAAACATATTTTTGTCTCATGGGATTACCATGATTGCGTGAACGTAAACTTGAACATAACATAACGTAAACTTGAAACATGGCTTGAACGTGAAATACATGAACTTGAAATCTTATTCAATAGACTTAATCATTAAAGTGACCATATGGGTGCTACACAGGTCCCCTTGAGTCGTGTGTCCCTGCCGATTACCGCATCACATCACAGGTTTCTATACCAGCTGTAAGTGCGTTAATACGTACTCCACAATTGTTGTGGCCCCACGTATTCTACGTGTCACAATTGCTGTGTCTCACGTAGTGTATGCTCCACAGTTGTTGTGGCCCCATACTTCATGCTCCACAGTTGTTGTGACCCCATGACTTATTTGTTTGTGCCACACTTGCTGTGGACACACGTAACATAATGTGTGGCACCATCGGCGTTAGTGCCTGGCGCGCTCCGGTGACCAGCTAATTAGGCCCCATTCGCAACCTGTTGACTGTACTTCGTCAACCCAGGGAATTTCGCACCTATTTAGACACTCCAGCGTGAACAAAGGAGTTCCACTAGGATATTACCCCATCCTAGCGCTTAGGGTCGTGATTGACATGAATGACTTAACTGGTAGACATGACATTTCGTAACGTGACGTAACATGAACGTGACATAAAAGATAGAAATCTTGACGTAACATAACGTGACATGAACGTAGGACGACAGACATGACATACTTCGAGACATAAATGTAACAGAGAACATTTCATAACATGTCATACATGTAACATGCAACATTTCGTAACATGACATACCATATAACAGACAACATTTCTTAACATGGTGTAACATGTGACAATGAATATTACGTGACATGAAATACATGTAACAGATGACATACTTAACTTAACATGACATACTTGCAATGTATAGGAATACGTGACAGAATATCTTGTGTAACAGATGAATAATTCATGACAAAATAAATTCTGTGTAACAGATAAATATGTAATGACTTGGCATGGCACATATGATAACATGCATACATACAATTTAGTTCCCTTACTTATCACATATACACATTAAATTGATAGTAAGTTAAAAGCTAACTTACCTCGATCTTCGTGCTTCGAGACAAAACTCAAGTGCGATAACGGGAAACTGAAAGTAGTGATTTCTAAAAATTAGAACTTAATCACTAACAATTAGGAATATGGAAAAATATCAACTTAGAGTAAAATTACCATTTTACCCTCTACATGTGGGAAAATGACTATTTTACCCCTAACTTAAGGATTTTGCATCATAACTTCAAAAATCACCAAAATTTACATACCTTATGTAAATTTTGTCCTAAACTCAAATATCAATTCATAAAATTTTAAAACTAAACACAACCATCAAAACTCTATATGGCCGAAACTTACAAAGGCTATTTCCTTTGCTTTTTGTTGTAATTCTTTCAAATCTCAAAACTCATGATTAAACCAAAATTTTTCTTCTACTACACTCATAACATATTCTTAAGAATAATCATGTTTTGAATCATGAACAAAAGTCATCAAAATCACTAAAACCATGCTTGAACTTTTTGGTTTCTCTTCTAAGTTCAAAACAGAATTTTGTTTCTAACTTGTTTTGATCAACCTCTTGATCCATGACTTATAAAGAAGTGATCTTCAAACCAAAACATCACATGGTTCAAAAAGGTGTCCTAAAACAGATCCAAACTTCAAACTCAAGATCACATGGGTAAACATCAACCAAAACATAAATTTAGCCAAGAACATCATCACTTTGGCCTAACC